>NC_025996.2:76090373-76115165 GCF_000442705.2 Elaeis guineensis
GTGTGACCTCATAGGTCCGAACCTAAGCCGGTAGTATAGGAATAAATTCCTATACCAATCGAAGTGACCATCTAGCAATGGTACCCGACGACCGGATAGGTCGAATGTGTAGAGCAACATCCTTAAACTCATGCGGATATAGTTTTCATATAATTCATCCCCTTGACCAAAATGATCATAGGACACCCCAGAGTTTAACTGTCAACTCTGATCAGGTTGTCCATATTATATTTCAAAATATCAAATCCATCTGATGGATTACCCTGGCTTAGAAATTAGATTGACCCAAGTCCTAGTTGAACTAGGACTAGTTTTTCCTTGCACTTGGCTTATCCAATAAATCAATTGGACTTGATCCAATCAAGCCCAAAATAAATCTAATTAAATCATATTTAATTAGACTTAATCTCAGCCCATTGGCTTAATCAAATTAAGCCAATTAGCAATCGAATTGCTAATCGATCCTCCTGCAACACTTGCACTGGGTTAAATGTCAATCGTATTGATCATTTAACCCTAGAACGATTCTTAATCGTTGATCAACCATCTGATCGGATCATGAACTCTAATGTGTGTGACCTCATAGGTCCGAACCTAAGTCGGTAGCATAGGAACAAATTTCTATACCAATCGAAGTGACCATCTAGCAATGGTACCCGACGACCGGATAGGTCGAATGTGTAGAGCAACATCCTTAGAACTCATGCGGATATAGTTTCATATAATTCATCCCCTTGACCAAATGATCATAGGACACCCCAGAGTTTAACTGTCAACTCTGATCAGGTTGTCCACATTGTATTTCAAAATATCAAATCCATCTGATGGATTACCCTGGCCAAGGTTTTGCTAAATTGAAATACAGTGACTCATTCTTCTCCAACTCTTGGAGTGGTCAATCCCATCTCGATCACACTCTGACTTCGCAAGTACTTGACTGTTGCCCAGAAGCCTTCCGTCCCTGAATTAGAAATTCAGTTAGTCCAGTACCAAAGCACAGTGAGTTGCTTGCAAGTCACTGAGGCGATCTCAGATCTAAGGGACACTTATACCTATATCCCATCAGAGATATTCTCGACAGTAGAATACTCTGGAGTTGGTCATGTTTAATGATGATGTACCCTTATATCTCACCTGTATGCCATACCAGTGTCTCCACACTCCTTGGTTAAGAGGACAACCAACCTATATGGCCTACAGCGACCTATGCTCGATAGAAGCTGTCGTCCTTATTAACAGCCTATCATTTGGTCGTGAACAGTTTTAAGGACTAATCGATAAATCCTCTCTTTATCGAACCTAAATAGTCCTAAGGACTTCATCATAACAACGGAGTTCATTAGAAGATGAAAGCTTATGATGAAGATGCCAAATATATTTTATTTATTAACAAATCAATTACAATACTTGGTTGCTCAACCGTCAACAGCTTGACGATTAACTTTTTGGGATACATTTCCCAACATAATATACTTAAAGAAAGAGGAACAAATCAACTGTCGAAGTTGCTTGCAGGCTAGCACCTCCAAGTCCCTGATCTACGTCTGTCTTCACGTGGATCTTCCTGTAGAGGCCATACGAGTCCGTGTGGCTGCGAGCGACCTGAAGAACACATTCTGCAACTATCAGACTAGAAAAGATTAAGATCAAATGTTGTCCAGCCATGCAACCCAAGAGGAAGGGTGAATTGGATTTTAAAATTTTAAAGTTAATTTAGAACCACGAGGATTAAGTAATATTAAGCAAGTTATATGTAGTGAGTGATTTAAGCAAAGTGTAGCAATAAGATGCAAGAATGCAAGAAAGTAAAGAAATTTAGGAAGAGAGCAAGTAAGCACACCACAAACAATCAATGTTTATAGTGGTTCGGTGCCAACCTTGCACCTACGTCCACTCTCCAAGCTCCTACTTGAAAATTCAAATCTACTAAACCATATTTAATAAGAATACAATATCGGTACCTCTGACTCTAGCTATCCCAAGCTAGAACACTTGTTTCTCAGGTACAAGCCAACCCAATACAATTTGATTCAAGATTCGGATCAACCTATCCAAGTTTTGGAATCCTTTCAAAACTAACAATCAAGACAAAATAGAGTATATGAGTTAATCACACGAAAATATAAATTTAGCTCCTTTAATGAGCAAATAAAACTTTAAATACACTTTACACAATACGAAGGAAGCTTTTCTGATTTTTCTCAAGGTGGTTGAAGACTTGAATGAGCTCTTGAGGGATTGGTGAACTTGAATTGAAAGTTTTTTTTGCTTGAAGAGGTCTTTTTGCTTAGGGCTGAAATGAATGCTTGAATCTCTTCAATCTTACTTCTTTTTTCCTCCTTTAAGTGCCTTTATAGCTTCAATAGATGGTAGAGAAAAATCTGAGCTAAAATAGAGCCATTGGAGATCATTAAAAGAGCATTAAATACTGTTAAAAAGAGCTGAAAACTAACCGTTACGGAAGATTCTGTCACAGGGGTCGACTCATGGGTCGACCTCTGCACAGGGGTCAACTCATGGGTCGACCTCTGTGGCACAGAACAGAAAATCACTGTTCTGTATCTTTGGCCTGCATTGCAACAGAGGTTGACTCATAGGGTGGACCCCTTTGGGTGTGCCAGCCAAAAATAGCATACCGTTCAGCCCCTTTTGACAGGAGTTGACTCATAGAGTCGATCCAATTCTTTAAACTTGAATTTCTCTCAACATATCCATCCAAAAAGTATGAAATTACCTCCAATAGATCACAAATCTTCTATTCTTGTTCTTGAGACTTTCGAATCAGAACTTGATAAAATAATGATTTTGCCTCTGAAATACAATAAATTTTTTTTCAAGCCAAAATCATTAGTAACCCCTCAAATGTATTGTAATCATCAAAATCAGCTCATGAAGCAACAATCTCCCCCTTTTTGATGATGATAAAATACTTGAGCAAAAGCAAAGCATAACATATATAAAGCATTAAATAAGAATTTTAAATTTATTAAGATGCATCAATTAAATATTATAGTCAATTATTTGAATAAAATGCATCATGAGTAGTTTGAAGATTAGTGTTAAGATAGCTTATAAGATTATTTTCTTTTGACAAATTTGCTTTGACAATTTTGCTTATTGCTCGATTTTAGATAATTTTGCTTATTGCTCGATTTTAGATAATTTTGCTTATTGCTCGATTTTATTCCTCTACTCTCCCTTTTTGACAACATCAAATAAGATCATTACTCTCATTTTTTAAGAAAAAAATGAAAGAGACTTTCCCTCACTATAGCAATCATAAAGGATATTTTAATTTACTCGTATAGAAGATATTGTCATTCATAATATTTCATAACACATATATGGGGCATTTTTCATATCATATTAAGACATTTCAATTAATGCCATTCATAAAAATCAATCCAAAGATATTCATAGAAGTTAAAAGCATATATATGTATATACCCAAAATGTGACATAAGTGTCACAATACATACGAGTCAAGTCAAAGTACATAGGCCATATAAAAATTATAGATAACAAAAAATAAAAAAAATATAACTATCCATGAGTCAATCAGCCAACAATTACAAAGGTCATAAGCTAGAACCTAGACATAAAAGACTAACTATGCTAGATCTAATAGATGTCATGACTAGAAGGGTCAGGATTAGAAGAGTCAGAGATATGATGAGGAGTCTCAGGATCAAGGCCACGAGCACATCCTCGACCACGTCTGCCTCAGCCACGGGTAGAAGTACCGGCATGAGCAGAAGAGCGAGAAGGTCCTGGAGCCTGGGAAGCTATGGACTATGCTAGGAGAGAAAGTCTGATGGTGTCCAATTATTCCAAAGCTCTCATCAAGGACTGCATCAGAGTATCAATCTGAGTAGAGACAGTCTCACAGGATCCGCTGATCTCCCTCCTCAAAAAATCAAAGCTACTCTGCAAAACACCTCGAAGCCTAGCCGCCTCTGTAGATAGGTCGGAGACCTCCATGATGTTCTCTTACGGTTGGAAATGGGCTAAGGCTAATACCCGCCTATGCAAATCCAAAACTCTGCCCGTCAGTATCAGAATATATCCCTCAAGCTCCTTAATTCATGCGGACAGAGCTGTAAGCATCTGAAAGATAGTAGAGATATAAGAGATCAAAGTCTAGTCTGAGTTATGTTGAGATGTCGACCTCTGAGTAAAAACTGAGGTGGCAAACTGCTGAGATAAAATGGAGGCAACACGTTAGGATATCAACTCAATCGATCATCTGCAAGTCTGAACTCTGAAGGATGTACCCTACTCTCTGACTGTGAAACTGAAGCATGCCTCCTCACTGACTCTGAGGGACCAGCCTCGTGATCAGATACGAACTGAATATCAGGAGATGCTCTGTAATCATAAGGAGGTGAAGACGGTCCCTCCTTCTCTGCTCTCTCCTTAGCTCTCTCCTCAATACCCTTCGACCAACCGCCATCAGTCTTTGAAAAACTCATGTGATGCAGTGTGTGGCGGTTGATGGTGTCAGAATGTGACAATCTGTTTACTGCCTCTCCCTCAAAACAGACTCCGAACCTCCTAAAGATCAGGGTGAGTGCCATACCATAAGGCAAGTGAGCCTTAGACCTGTTCAGGGTCTCCCTTATGGCCTCAAATATCAAAGCAGGAAGGTTCGAGGGGGTCTTGGTGATCACATGGTACATGATGCAAATATCTCTATCAGATAAGAGATCATGTCTACCACTACTAGGGACAAATAGTTTGATTACTATATGATGTAAAAGCCTCATCTCAATCGAAAGAATTTTTGCTTCTAATTTATTCAAATTTTTAGTAAATGCCCTCCCTAAGATAGCACATAATCCTTCTTCTTTGATTGAGAGTTCCATATGAGTATAGCCTTCACAAGGCAAGTGTAAGATATGTCCCAAATGCAATGGATCAAGAACAATGTTAACACCTTTCGCTAAAGATTTTACTGTTCCATTGCGGTAACTTAAATTCAAATAAAACTCTCTGACCAAATCAACATAAGTATTTTCCTTTAATAAACAGTAAAACTCCCATCCTTGATTTTTAATCTTTGATCCAATAGAGAACCCTTCTTTTTCAAAAAACTTAAAATCTATATTCTTCCCGAGTTTCACTTTTTGATTGGAGAGAGGTACCTTGTTTGGACTGAGTGGAGACTGTGAAGAAACTGGAGCAGGACCTAGAACTGGAGTTGGAGTAAAAGAGGGCTCAGCAGCCATTCTTTTTCTGCGCACATCTTCCTCTAACCCTCGAACAGATTTTCTTCTCTACGGTAGCTTTGATTTGGGAGCTATTTTGGACAGGAGAGACTTGCAAACAGCCTGGGAGATTTGATGAGGGGTTGAGTGGAAGGAATTTTAAAGAAAAGCAAAGATTTTGGGGAGATAGACGGTCGGTTTGGAAAAGAGGATTTGAAGCTAGGGTAAGCTCGAACCACCCAAACGAAGAAGAAAGAGAAGAGAGATTTAAATCCTAAAAAAATAATTTAAAGGGGAAAATCTGGTGGGAAGAGGGATTTTAAGATGAGCGTGATCTTGTTCGGTGGAATGGGGAAGACGAATGGCAAAGGGGTCGGCTCTTTGCAATCGATGAAATCCCAATAAAACAGAGCCCGATAGATTTTAGTAAAAAAATTATAAGTTTACCCTAGGGTCGACCCTAGGGGTCGACTCATGGTAAGAAAAATTTAAAAAAGATGATGGAAAAATTTTGAAAAAGCTTGAAACTTGAGGGAAGGGTGTCCATTTGAGAGATTGATCAAATGAAGGATAGTTTTGAGCTTTTAAGAAAGGAGAGATGTGAAATTAGCTCAAAAATAAATTGGTTCAATAAATTTTTGGCAAATTGAACTTGGACTTAGAAAGATACTCAAGCTGAAGGATCAAGGATTCCTAATTCTCTCCTAATTTCACAAAATCTATCTTCACTTAAGGCTTTGATAAAGATGTCAGCCAATTATTTTTTAGTACATACATAATCAAGAATTATATCTTTATTTTGGATATGTTCTCTTATAAAATAATATCTAATTTCGATATGTTTTGATCTAGAGTGCTGAATTAGATTTTTAGTTAGATTAATAGCACTAGTATTATCACATCTTATGGGAGTTTTATTGAGTTTGATGCCAAAGTCCTCAAGTTGTTGCTTAATCCACAAGATTTGAGCACAGCAACTTCCGGCTGCAATGTATTCGGCCTCAGCTATAGACAGTGCCACTGAGTTTTGCTTTTTGCTAAACCAAGAGATTAAATCAACTTCAAGAAATTGGCAAGTTCTACTAGTATTTTTTCTATCTAATTTACATCCAGCAAAATCGACATCTGAATATCCTATTAAGTCAATTGATGAGTCCTTAGAATACCATAATCATAGAGTTTGTATACCTTTTAAATATTTAAAATTTTTTTAACTATATTTAAGTGTGATTCTTTTGAATTTGATTGAAAATGTGCACATAAACAAACACTAAATATAATATCTGATCTACTAGCAGTTAAATACAATAAAGAATCAATCATGCCTCTATAAAGTTTTGAGTTTATATTTTTATCTTCTTTATCCTTGTCAAGCTTACATGATGGGCTCATGGGTGTACCAATTGCTTTGGAGCTCTCCATTCCAAATCTTTTGAGTAGTTCTCTTGTATACTTGCTTTGGATGATGGAGATCCCTTCATTTTTTGTTTGATTTGGAGTTCGAGGAAGAATGTAAGTTCTCCCATCATGCTCATCTCGAACTCCTCCTGCATGAGCTTAGCAAAATCTTGACAAAGTTTTATTAGTAGACCCAAAAATAATATCGTCAACGTATATTTATACAAGTAAGATATCATTATGATTTCTTTTAATGAAAAGGATTGTATCTATATTTCTTCTTGAAAAACCATTATTAAGCAAGAATTTACTTAACCTTTCATACCAAGTCCTAGTGCTTGTTTTAAACCATACAAAGCTTTGTTTAATTTAAAAACATGATTAAGAAAAGCATGATTTTCAAAATCGGGGGGTTATTCTACATATACTTCTTCAGCAATATAATCATTTAGAAAAGTACTTTTGACATCTATTTGGAGTAACTTAAAGTTCATAAAGCATGCATATGTAAGTAAAAGCCTAATTGCTTCTAATCTAGTAATAGGTGCAAAGGCTCATCAAAATCAATTCCTCTTCTTGATTATAACCCTTTGCAACTAATCTTGCTTTATTCCTAATCATATTTCTATGTTTATCCAATTTATTCTTATATACCCATTTTGTGACAATTATAGAATAATTTTTAGGTCTTGATACTAAAGTCCATACATTATGTCTTTCAAATTGATTAAGTTCTTCTTGCATTGTATTGATCCAATTATAGTCTATTTCAGCTTCATCTATGATTTTAGGTTCAAAATGAGAAATAAATGCAAAATGATTGCATGCATCTCTAAGTGAAGAACGAGTTCTTATTCCATGTGTAGGATCATCAATGATTAATTTTTTGAGATGATTGTGATCATACCTCCATTCTTTGGAGAGATCATTTGTACCTTGAGATTGTTCTTGTTGTTCTTCACCTTCATCATCTTGTTTATTTTCATGTTCTTCTTCATTTTGAATTGTTGAGTCTTTTAGGGTGAGCTCCTTCATCTCTTCTATAAGAGGATCTGCATCATCAATACTTTCATTCTTCCTTGAAGGAAGATCATTAGTCTCATAAAAAACAACATGTATTGACTCATCTACTACTAAAGTTCTTTAGTTGAAAACTCTAAAAACTTTGTTAGAAGGAGAGTAACCAAGAAAAATAGCTCCATTGGATTTTGCATCAAATTTTTCTAATCTCTCTTTACCATTGTTCAAAACAAAACATCGACAACCAAAAACGTGTAAATATGCAATATTTGGTTTTCTTCATTTCCAAAGCTCATAGGATGTTTTCTTTAGAATTGGTCTAATTAAAGTGCGATTTAATATGTAACATACCATGTTAATTACTTCCGTCCAAAAGTATCTTGGGAGGTTGCTTTCACATAGTATGGTATGGATCATTTCTTCAAGGGTTCTATTTTTTCTTTCTACTACCTCATTTTGTTGGGGTGTCCTAGATGTTAAAAAGATATAGTCAATATCTTTTTCATCACAAAACTTTTCAAAATCTTGATTTTCAAATTCGATTCCATGATCACTTCGAATATGTTGAATTGAAAAATCTTTTGCATTAGTAACTTTTCGATAAAATTTTGAGAACACATGAAAAATTTTATCCTTATGTGCCAAAAAAAAAACCCATGTAAAACAAGAAAAATCATCAAAATTATAAAGCCATATCATTTTCACCTAAACTAGTAGTTCTAGTGGGTCCAAATAAATCTATGTGCAATAATTCTAATGACCTAGAAGTTGAAACAATATTTTTAGATTTGAATGATACTTTTTTTTGTTTACCTAGTTGACATGCATCACAAATTCTATCCTTTTCAAAATTTAATTTAGGTAAATAGATAATCAATTTTTTTTAATAAATTTTGAAAGTGAATGCATGCTAATATGTGCAAGCCTACGGTGCCAAAGCTAACTAGTCTCATTAATTTTGGCATTCATAGCTACTAGGCATTGCATATTTATCTTGAAAAGATCATTCAAATCTACCATATAAATATTATCATATCTATGCCTGACAAATTTAATACCTTCATCATTGGGACTACTTACTATACATAATGAAGATTCAAAAATAACTTTGTACCCTTTGTCATAAAATTGACTAATGCTTAATAGATTATGTTTCAAACCGTCTACTAATAAAATATTTTCAATATACTTGAAGGGAGTGATACCAATGTTACCTATACCAATAATCTTTTCTTTGCTATTGTCTCCAAAGGTGACTATCCCTCCATCTTTTGCATCAAGTGTGATGAATTAGGATTCATCACCGGTCATGTGTCTTGAGCACCCACTATCAAGATACCATTTTTGATTTGTTCCTTAGGATGCAAGACACACCTGCATGCAAAAATCAAGTTTTTACTTTAGGTACCCAAGTTTCTTAGGTCCTTTTTGGTTAGTCACAATGGTTCCTTTTGAAACCCATATTTTCTTCACATTAAAATTTTCAGATTTGTTAGAGAAACAAGTATAGGATTTGTGTCTTACTTTACCACATTTAAAATAAGTAATATTTGAAAACTTGTTGCTTGATGAGTTCACATAGATATTTTTCAAAAATTTTTGTTTCTTTAAAGGATTGTAGCCAAGACCGGCTTTATCATAAACGGCCTTTTGATTATCAAGTATCATTTAAAGTTTAGCTGAACTAAGAGTGAACTTTTCTACCATAGGTTTTAACTTAGCAATTTTATTTTTTAAGTTTAGATTTTCTTGTGTCAAGACCAATTTTTCATTTGAAATAATTTCATTTTTTTTAGTAAAGATTGATTCTTTTATTTTAATTCTTTGTTCTTTACCTCTAACTTCTTTAGATCATCAACTAGATCATAAAATACTTCTTGAAGTTCTTCAAAAGTAAAGTCATCAGGAGTTTCAGCGTTTACCTCATTTTTATGTGCCATAAGACATAAGTTGGCTTGCTCATGTGAATCTTCTTCTTCGGAGCTTGACTCATCACTATCACTCCATATAGCCACCATAGCCTTTTTCTTGTACTTCTTGGGGCCCTTGTTAAATTATGGATATTCGGACCTAAAGTGCTCCGACTTCTTATATTTATAATAAATAAGGATTGCTCTTATCCTTCTCCTTGCTATGCTCCCCTTTTGTAGGTGGCCTCTTCTTCATCCCTTATTTTTTTGTTCAAAAATATTTTAAACTTTTTAGTGATGAGGGCCATTTCTTCATCTTGCTCTTCATTTTTTGTTTCTTCAGATTCCTCATCGAGTTGAGTAGTGGATTGAGGACGATTTCCTCTTCTTCTTGACATCTTCTTCTTGATGTTGTTTCATGCTTAGCTTATGTGTCATTAGCGATCCTAGAAGCTCCTCCAAGGGTAAAATATTTAGATATTTGGCTTCTTGGATTGTGGTCACTTTGGCCTCCTACATCCTTGGTAAAGATCTAAGAATCTTTTCACAAGATCGCTGTTAGAGTAAGACTTACCAAGACTTTTTAGACCATTAATAATATCCGTAAAATAAGTAAATATTTCAGTTATTGATTCTTCATGCTCTATTTTAAAGAGTTCATATTTGTGCACAAGCATGTTAATTTTTGATTCCTTAACTTGATTAGTGCCTTCATGTGTTACTTCTAATCTATCCCATATTTTTTTAGCTGACATGCATGTTGAAATGCGATTAAACTCATTAGCATCTAAAGCACAATATAAAACATTCATGACTTTAGCATTGAGTTGAGCTATTTTTTTGTCAACCTCATCCCATTCTCTTTCGAATTTGGTTGATTCTATACCATCAATTATCTTAGTGGGTGTGTGTGGTCCATTAACTATGATACTCCACATATCATAGTCAAGTGCCTGAATAAAAATTTTCATCCGAGCTTTCTAATAGGTGTAGTTTGACCAATTGAAAAGTGAAGGTCGGTTTGTGGACTGTCCCTCGTTAGTAAAGTATCAACTTGAGTTGCCATAGATCTTTAGCTCTTTGATGGTTAAATCAAAGTAGGACTAGAGCACCAAGCTCTGATACCACTTATTGTCCAGCTATGCAACCCAAGAGGAGGGGTGAATTGAGTTTTTGAATTTTTAAAGTTAATTTAGAACCACAAGGATTAAGTAATACTAAGCAAGTTATATGTAGTGAGTGATTTAAGCAAGGTGTAGCAAGTAAGCAAGTAAGCACACCACAAACAATCAAGGTTTATAGTGGTTCGGTGCCAACCTTGTACCTACATCCACTCTCCAGCTCTTACTTGAGAATTCAAATCTACTAAACCGTATTCAACAAGAATATAACGTCGGCACCTCCGACTCTAGCTATCCCAAGCTAGAACACTTATTTTTAGGAAGAGAGCAAGTAAGCACACCACAAACAATCAAGGTTTATAGTGGTTCGGTGCCAACCTTGCACCTACATCCACTCCCCAGCTCTTACTTGGAAATTCAAATCACTAAATCGTATTCAATAAGAATACAACATCGGTACCTCCGACTCTAGCTATTCTAAGCTAGAACACTTATTTTTCGGGTACAAACCAACCTAATACAATCCAATTCAAGGTTTGGATCAATCTATCCAAGTTTTGAAATCCTTCCAAAATTAACAATCAAGACAAAAATAGAATATGTGAGTTAATCATACGAAAATATAAATTTAGCTCCTTTAATGAGCAAATAAAATTTTAAATACACTTTACACAATATGAAGGAAGCTTTTCTGATTTTTTCAAGGTGGTTGATGAAAGGAATATGCCCTACAAGCCAATCGAAATTTGTATTTTGATGGATTTTCCTTGTAATCTTTCAGACTTATGTATTGACTCTTTAAATAATAAAAGATATTTTCATCATATGTTGCATCTTACTTTAGTAATGATTATGATGAACTCCATAAATCAGAAAAATAGGTTTAAGGTTATGATGAGATCATACCTATGAGATCTAAAATCCTAAAAATCTTGATTTAGAATATTTTAGTCATAGGAGCATTGAGTAGGAGATCAATGTTCCAGATAGATTAGTACTTTCTATGTATGCTCGATGGAGAGGGTGGCAGATCTCATATGCCACTTGTGTGAGATACTAATACAAGAAAGTGGGTGCTCATTAGAGAATGAGTTCACTGAATTGATCCGACTTAAGAAACATCTTATGGAATTTACTTACCTGTCAAGAGGGAGTTATGCATGTAATTCTTTGACCTGAGACTACCATAGAACCTTGTATACATGAATCCATATTTTTTGGTTCATACTCATTCATGACTTAGTCATGTACGGGGTGTTCTAGATATGGTAGAATGTGTATGGAGGTTTTGAGTAGGTCAACATGGAATCGATCACTCCTGGTAAGAGAAATCGCATCCTACTTGTTCTGATCGATTGATGATTCAGGAAGTCTTTGATCAAAGCAAAATAAAAATTAGAAAGAGTTTCTAATATTTTATTAATTGAATCATCATATAAGATTGAGAGAAATATGAGTATGATATTGGATTTGACATCATTCCATATCCAGAGTCATATTTGGGGTGCAGGGAGATCGCAGGATCAAATTGCACGATTACTTTCCACTGAAGGGTATTTTTGATATTTCTATAAAAAATTTTATATCTTTCAGGTAGATATGATAGTTGCTAGATGTTAATCTTGTCTTATGAGTTTGATCAAATTAAAGAGTTTAATTCAATCACCAATTAGAAAGAGATCTAATTGCTGAAATCAGGTTAGCTCGATTGGATCTATATCGGTTAGATTAAATTCTAATCAAATCAAATAGACTTGAACTCAACCTATTACTGGCCAGATGTGGAACCCAATGGGTCACACACAAAGGATATTGATTAGGGGTCTAATTGGATTAGATCATGTTTGCAAAATTGACATGCTAGCACATGTTGCAAAAAACTAGCTCCTTGTTTCGAATCGGGTTTAAAATTGATTCTAGATTGGGCTAATTAAAGCCAAATTAATTCAAATCAATTTTGGATTTGAGTTGGTTCAGCCCTTTGCTGCATGTATCAAAAATTTGGAGCCAGAAAACCAATTCTCTATGAGTCAAGAATTTTTCTTGTGCGTGGGTACAGTTTTTGTGTGCAGAAATAGTTTTCGCATCCCATGAGATGGGATGCCTCATCCTTGAGCTTATCCTATGTTTCATGATGAAATAAATTTTTTTATAATTTCTAACTTTATTTTGAGTGTCAGAAATTTTTTTGAAGTTAAAATTCCTTCTGGTTTAATCGTAAAAATTTATTGAAGTTGGAAATCCTGTCAGCCTGATCCATGCGCCTGACCAAGAGTCCAACTTTTGAAGGACTCTAACCCATTTGTCACGCCACTTTTTAATCTAAATTTTTTTTCATGATGTTCTCATGTTAGCACCTTAATTTTTGCCATTGGATGGACAAAATTACATTGATGGGTGATGAAAAAAATTATGCCATGCGAAGCTACGTGACTCATCGGAGAATCATTGAGAAAAATATTTCGAAGAGTCTTTCTGCATGAAGCATCTCTTGAATTTTTTCTCGATGATTGCCATGTGTCAAAAACTTTCAGATAGGCATGAGAATTCATCAGGAGGTTGAGATTTTCTGATGGATGCGAGATGGCGCGTGGAAGGGGCGCAAAAAATTCCCGAAGGCAACCCATCGCTAAGTATTTAAAGGGGGGGTGCGTCGGGGGATTGGATTCATTCAGATTTTCAATTCCTCCTTTCTTTCTAACATCCTCTTCCTATTGTCCAATTAGTCTCTTCCTTCTCTTGTTAGGATAAGTCCAAAAATAGAAAGGACAATTTGATTTTAGGACAAGAGTCTAGGAAGAGAATTAAGGAAGACAAGGAGAGAAGAAAGGTAGGGATAGGAACGCTAGGAGAAGAGGAAGAGCGTCTTGAGGTCCTGGTGTTCAAGAAAATTCTCAGAGTGAGAATTTTGGAGGAGGAATCATCTCAAAGAGTTGGTGTCCTGATCATAGCCCTGTGTGGATCACCGTTGGAGGGCGAACACTCAGGCGCCTGGTGGAGGTTCTGCGAAATTTGGATTAAGCGCTGCAAGTATTCTTCTATAACTTAAATTTAATCTTAAATTTATGTTATATATGATTGTTAATCATCAAGAAGATACTGGTTTAAGGGTTTAATATTTAGGATTTCTTTATTAAAATTTTAAAATCCATTATGTTTCCACTGTGCATGCCCACTATGAAACCCTATAGTGGTATCAGAGCCGGTCTTATTTGGTTCAATCATATATACATAATATTTATATGATCCATAGTATGATTTATACTATAAAATGATTTATGCTTTCATATGATGATATGAAATAATACATATATCATTCACCACTTCGTCATCTTGACATAAGGTTGTCCTAGCATAACGGGATTATGCTGCAAGGTTGTCCTAGGATGATGAATGTCCATATGTTACACTTGCACATGTAGAAAATTTTAATGTTGATACATAAATGGGTATTATGTAGTTAGAATATGCATGAGACCAAATAAAAGCCCTCATTAGAAAATTATATTAAGTGGTAGTGATATGCAACTATGGTTAACCAATTCTTGATCAATTGATCAATTGGTGTCTAGGAAAGTACTATAGGTGGTTTTTTAATTGGTTCCGTTGTCTGACCTGGCCAATTTATTGATGTCTAAGGAAAGCAATGGGGGGACCCCCACCTTACTTACCTGGCCAATTTGATTAAGCGATCTTGATATTGAAAAACCTAATATTGAAAACACTATTAAGGGCCTTCCTTCATGCTAGGTTAATGTTACATCATGAACTATGGCTAGTTTGTTGTGTTAACATGAGGCTTGTCATAAGGATTGATATAACATAATCTTGGTGCATAGAAGATGCTTACGGTAATTTTGAATATACTACTTTATTGTGTTAACACAAGGGCAGTTATATTAGAATTTGACTGTATTGAAATGAAGGGTCTAACTTAACTAAAATATTATAGCTTGTTGTGTTAACACAAGGCTAATAATATTTTAGAGGCCAAGATATAATATTGAAAATTGCATGAGATACAATTGGAAAGAGTTTCCTACTATGAACTCATAAGGGTTTGTTGTGTTAACACAAGATCATTATGAGGAATTAGGGTCTCAATCCCACTAAGATAAATATAACATATGTCTCGTTCATCATAGTAGAGGGTTATGATGTTCGATAAAATAGTGGAAGGTATAATTAAATCTAAAGACCTTATTTAATTGTATGAGTTAATATGAGTTGTTTGCTTATGTAATATTCTTTAATTATTGTAGATTAAATTCTACAAATGGCATCTTCACTATCATTGCGAGGAATTTTAGATTCCAACAAGTTGACCGATCCCAATTATATGGACTGGTTGAGAAATTTAAAGATCGTACTCACTCAGGAGAAACTCTCCTATATTCTTGACATCCCTGAACCACAAGAGATTGGGGATGATACCACAGAAGAGGAGATATTCACATACAGGATGTGGAAGAATGACAGTTTGACTATCAAGTGCATCATACTAACCTCTATGAGCAATGAGTTGCAGAGGCAGCATGAAAGCATGGATACTCAATCCATACTCCTCAATCTTAAAGAGTTGTATGGAGAACAGAGTAGAACTGCTAGATATAAGATATCTAAACAGTTATTTCATGCTAGAATGACTGAGGGATCATCCGTACAAGACTATGTCCTGAAGGTCATTGATCTGATCACTAGATTGGGTCAACTTGATTTTGTGATGGATGGAGAATTAAGTCAGGATTTGATCCTGCAATCTCTTCCCGAGTCATTCGCTCAGTTTGTTGTGAACTATCATATGAACAAACTGAATACCTCCTTACCTGAGTTGTTAAATATGCTTAAGACAGCTGAGAGCCATATTAAGAAAGAAAAGGCTCCACTTCTTCTTGTGGGTAAAACCTCTAAGAAGAAGTCAGGTTTTAAGAGTTCAAAGAAAGCATTGAATCCTAAGGGTGGCAAGATGAAGAAGAAGGGGAAGAAAGTCTCCGGACAGGGTACCTGCTTTTACTAGGTAAGGTAGGATACTAGAAAAGAAATTGCAAATTATATCTTACAACTATAAAGGCAGGTGCAAGCGATGCACCAAAAGGTATGTATGAGATACATACAATTTTGTCATTAAGTTCTTCCAATTCAGACTCTTGGGTATTGGATACTGCCTGCGGTTCTCATATCTGCAAGTCGTTGCAGGGGCTGCAGAACATTAGAGTGCTGAAGAAGGGTGACTTCGAGCTCTACGGTGCTGGAGGAGAGTCAATCCAAGCAGAGGTTGTAGGGACATATATATTATAGTTACCTTCTGGAAAGATCTTAGAGCTAGAAAACTGTTATTATATGCCTAAGATCATTAGAAATATTATTTCTGTATCGTTACTATTGCAACGAGATTATAAAATAAATAGAAAGAGCAATAGTTGCTCAATTTCTTTTTCTAATAAAATTATCTTCATGGGTTATTAATAATGGTCTTCTAATTCTATCTAATGACAATGTTTTCCATATTAATGAAAGTAAAAAGTGAAAGAGAGAAGAGTTGAATAATACTTTACTTTGGCATTGTCGACTTGGTCATATAAGTGAGACAAGGATTAACAAGTTATACAAAGAAGAGTTCTTTGATCCTTATGATTATAAATCATTAGGTACTTGTGAATCTTGTCTTATGGGAAAAATGACTAAGACTCCATTTAGTGGACATGGAGAAAGGACAAGTGAGTTATTAGGACTTGTACATACTGATGTATGGGGTCCTGTGACAACAGAAGCTAGAGGAGGATACTCTTATTTTATAACGTTCACTGATGATTTATCTAGGTTTGGATATGTGTATCTTATGAAACACAAGTCCGAAGCTTTTGATAAATTTAAAGAGTATCAAAGTATGGTCGAGAAACAAACTGAAAAAAGTATTAAAATCTTTTGATCTGATCGAGGAGGAGAATACTTATCCAATGAATTTTTAGATCATCTTAAAGAAAATAAAATTCTCTCAGAATGGACCCCTCCCTATACACCACAGCTAAATGGTGTAGTAGAAAGGAGGAATCGCACTTTATTAGATATGGTGCGGTCCATGATGTGCCTTAAGATTTGCCAATTTCTTTCTGGGGATATGCCCTAGAAACTGCTGTCTATATCTTGAATAGAGTACCTTCAAAATCTGTACCAAGCACTCCATATGAGATATGGAGAGAAAAAAAAAGCCTAATCTTAAGTATCTTAAGATATGGGGCTATCCAGCTTATGTTAAAAAAATTTTGGACATAAGCTGAGTGCTAGGACAGATAAATGCTTGTTTGTAGGTTATCCTAAAGAGAGTATAGGATACCTCTTTTACCATCCTACTGAACATAAGGTGTTTCTCAGTAAATATGCCACTTTTATGGAAAAAAAGTTTATCCTAGAAAGAGGCAGTGGGAAGAAAATTGAACTTGGAGAAGTTCAAGACCTACAAATGCAAGCACAAGATGATCCTCAACCAAAAATATCCATTAATGAAGTACAAACACAAAGTACACCTCCTCTTCAAAGATCGGATAGGGTGCGGAATGCACCTATGAGGTATGGGTTCGTTATTAAGAATAATGAAGCCCACATCATTGAGAATGATGAACCTTTGACCTATAAGGAAGCCATCATGAGAAGGGACTCAGACAAATGGCTAGAGACTATGAAATCCGAAATGGACTCCATGTATTCCAACCAAGTGTGGACTTTGGTTGATGCACCAGAGGGTGTGACCCCTATTGGATGCAAATGGGTCTATAAGAAAAAGATTGGAGTGGATGGCCAAGTTGAAACCTATAAAGCTAGATTAGTAGCCAAAGATTTCAGGCAAAAATAGGGTATTGATTATGATGAAACATTTTCACCTGTTGCCATGCTCAAATCTATACGGATTATGCTTGCAATAGCAGCATACCATGATTATGAGATTTGGCAAATGGATGTGAAGATCGCCTTCCTTAATGGTTATTTTGAGGAAGAGGTTTACATGTCTCAGCCGAAGGGTTTGTCTCAAAAGGGAGAGAAAATCAGGTATGCAAGCTTAAGAAATCTATTTATGGATTAAAACAGGCCTCGAGGAGTTGGAACATCCGATTTGATGTTACAGACAAAGAGTTTGGCTTTATCAAAAATATGGATGAACCTTGTGTATACAAGAAGACTAGTGGGAGTGCCATTATCTTCTTAGTTTTATATGTGGATGACATACTTCTTATTGGGAATGATATCCCAATGTTACAATCGGTCAAGACATGGCTATCAAGTAAGTTTTCCATGAAGGATTTGGGTGAAGCATCCTATATACTAGGTATAAAGATCTATAGGGATAGATCTAAGAGGATGTTAAGCTTGTCCCAATCCAGGTACATAGACTTCGTGCTAAAGATGTTTAGCATGGATGGAAGTAAAAGAGATTATTTACCCATGAGTCAAGGCATACATCTCTCTAAAAGGATGTCTCCTAAAACACCGGAAGAGAGAAATAGAATGAGTTCTATTCCTATGCTTCGACAGTAGGGTCGATCATGTATGCTATGCTATGTACTAGTCCTGATGTTGCCTATGCCTTAGGCATAGTTAGTAGATTTCAGGTTGATCCAGGAGAAGATCATTGGAAAGTAGTGAAAAATATTCTTAAGTACCTAAGAAGGACTAAAGATATTTTTTTAGTATATGGAGAATCTGATTTAAAACTAGAAAGTTATTCAGACTCTAGTTTCCAATCAAACCCTGATGATAGTAAGTCCACTTCAGGGTATGTCTTTACTCTTAATGGTGGAGCTGTTAGTTGGAAAAGTTCAAAGCAGCAGACTGTAGCTGACTCAACCACTGAGGCAGAATATATAGTTGCAAGTGAAGCCGCCAAGGAAGCTGTCTGGATGAAGAAGTTCATCACTGAGTTGGGTGTCGTTCCTGAGATTAAGAATCCAGTACCACTTTACTGTGATAATACTGGAGTAGTTGCTCAAGCAAAGGAACCAAGGTCTCATCATAAATCCAAGCACATTCTATGACGCTTCCATCTCGTTCGTGAAATAATCGAAAGACAAGATGTTGTCATTGATCGAGTAGAAACAAAGAATAACATAGCAGACCTATTCACTAAGGATCTACTACAACAGCAGTTCGATCGCCATCTTGATTGTATAGAGATAAAATATAAGGGCGATTGGCTTTAGTGCAAGTGGGAGATTGAAAGGAATATGCCCTACAAGCCAATCAAAATTTGTATTTTGATGGATTTTCCTTGTAATCTTTCAGACTTATGTATTGACTCTTTAAATAATAAAAGGTATTTTCATCATATGTTGCATCTTACTTTAGTAATGATTATGATGAACTCCATAAATCAGGAAAATGGGTTTAGGATTATGATGAGATCATACCTATGAGACCTAAAATCTTAAAAATCCTGATTTAGAATATTCTTAGTCATAGGAGCATTGAGTAGGAGATCAATATTTCGGATAGATTAGCACTTTCTATGTATGCTCGATGGAGAGGGTGGCAGATCTCATATGCCACTTGTGTGAGACACTAATACAAGGAAGTTGGTGCTCATTAGAGAATGAGTTCACTGAATTGATCCGACTTAAGAAACATCTTATGGAATTTACTTACCTGTCAAGAGATGTTTTCTTATAGTGGGAGTTGTGTATGTAATCCTTTGACATGAGACTACCATAGAACCTTGTATACATGAATCCATATTTTTTGGTTCATACTCATTCATGACTTAGTCATGTACGGGGTGTTCTAGATATGGTAGAATGTGTATGGAGGTTGTGAGTAGGTCAACATGGAATCGATCACTCCTGGTAAGAGGAAATCGCATCCTACTTGTTCTGATCGATTGATGATTCAGAAAGCCTTTGATCAAAGCAAAATAAAAATTAGAAAGAGTTTCTAATATTTTATTAATTGAATCATCATATAAGATTGAGAGAAATATGAGTATGATATTAGATTTGACATCATTCCATATCCAGAGTCATATTCGGGGTGCAGGGAGATCGCAGGATCAAATTACACGATAACTTTCCACTGAAGGATATTTTTGATATTTTTATCAAAAATTTTATATCTTCTAGGTAGACATGATACATTGCTAGACATCAATCTTATCTTATGGGTTTGATCGAATTAAAGAGTTTAATTCAATCATCAATTAGAAAGAGTTTTAATTGCTGAAATCGGGTTAGCTCGATTGGATCTAGATCGGTTAGATTAAATTCTAATCAAATCAAATCGACTTGAACTCAGACCTATTGCTGACTAGATGTGGAACTCAATGGGTCACACACAAAGGGTATTAATCAGGGGTCTAATTGGATTAGATCATGTTTGCAAAATTGACATGCTAGCACATGTTGCAAAAAACTAGCTCCTTGTTTCAAATCAGGTTTAAAATTGATTCTAGATTGGGCTAATTAAAGCCAAATTAATTCAAATCAATTTTGGATTTGAGTTGGTTCAGCCCTTTTCTACATATACCAAAAATTTGGAGCTAGGAAACCAATTCTCCACGAGTCAAGAATTTTTCTTGTGCGTGGGTGCAGTTTTTGTGTGCAGAAATAGTTTTCGCATCCCATGAGATGGGATGCCTCATCCTCGAGCTTATCCTATGTTCTATGATGAAATAAATTTTTGGATGATTCCTAACTTTATTTTGAGGTTAGGAATTTTTTTGAAGTTAAAATTCCTTCTGGTTTAATCATGGAAATTCGTTGAAGTTGGAAATCCTGTCAGCCTGATCCATGCGCCTGACCAAGAGTCTAACTTTTGAAGGACTCTAACCCATTTGTCACGCCACTTTTTAATCTGAATTTTTTTTATGATATTCTCATGTTAGCACCTTAATTTTTGGCCATTTGATGGACAAAATTACATTGATGGGTGGTGGAAAAAAATTATGCCATGCAAAGCTACGCGACTCATCGGAGAATCATCGAGAAAAATATTCCAAAGAGTCCTTCTGCATGAAGCGTCTCTTGGATTTTTTCTCGATGATTGCCATATGTCAAAAACTTTCAGATAGGCATGAGAATTCATCAGGAGGCATGAGATTTTCTGATGGATGCGAGATGGCACGTGGAAGGGGCGCAAAAAATTTTGAAGGCAACCCATCGCTAAGTATTTAAAGGGGGGTGCACCGGGGGATTGGATTCATTCAGATTTCCAATTTCTTCTTTTTTTCTAACATCCTCTCCCTATTGTCCAATTAGTCTCTTTCTTCTCTTGTTAGGACAAGTCCAAAAATAGAAAGGACAAGTCCGATTTTAGGACAAGAGTCTAGGAAGAGAATTAAGGAAGACAAGGAGAGAAGAAAGGTAGGGATAGGAAGGCTAGGAGAAGAAGAAGAGCGTCTTGAGGTCCTGATGTTCAAGAAAATTCTCAGAGTGAGAATTTTGGAAGAGGAATCATCTCAAAGAGTTGGTGTCCTGATCATAGCCCTGTGTGGATCACCGTTGGAGGGCGAATACTTGGGCGCCTGGTGGAGGTTCTGCCGAAATTTGGATTAAGCGCTGCAGGTATTCTTCTATAACTTAAATTTAATCTTGAATTTATGTTATATATGATTGTTAATCATCAAGGAGATACTGGTTTAAGGGTTTAATATTTAGGATTTCTTTATTAAAATTTTGAAATCCATTATGTTTCCACTGTGCATGCCCACTATGAAACCCTACATTTGAAGACTTGAATGAGCTATTGAGGGGTTGGTGAACTTGAATTGAAAGCTTCTTTTGCTTGAAGAGGTCTTTTTGCTTAGGGCTAAAATGAATGCTTGAATCTCTTCAATCTTACTTCTTTTTTCCTCCTTTAAGTGCCTTTATAGCTTCAATAGATGGTAGAGAGAAATCTGGACTAAAATAGAGCCGTTGGAGATCATTAAAAGAGCATTAAATGCTACTAAAAAGAGTTGAAAACTAGCCGTTATGGAAGTTTCCATCACAAGGGGTCGACTCATGGGGTCGACCTCTGCACAGGGGTCGACTCCATGAGTCGACCTCTGTGGTACAGAATAGAAAATTATGGTTCTGTATCTTTGGCCTGCATAGCAATAGAGGTCGACTCATAGGGTCGACCCTTTTGGATGTGCTAGCCAAAAATAAAGTATCGTTCAGTCCCTTTTGACAGGAGTCGACTCATAGAGTCGATCTAATTCTTTAAACTTGAATTTCTCTCAACATATCCATCCAAAAAGTATGAAGTTACCTCCAATAGGTCACAAATCTTATGTTCTTGCTCTTGAAGCTTTCGAATCAGAACTTGATAAAATTATGATTTTGCCCTTGAAATACAATAAATCTTTTTTCAAGTCAAAATCATTAGTAACCCCTCAAATGTATTGTAATCATCAAAATCAATTCATGGAGCAACATCAAATTTATTTGGTAACGATCTCTAACTTGTTTTGATTTCTATGGTAACTCTAATAGTTAGATCTAGAATTTCAGCATCGATGAGATTGATGCGATTTTTTATTTTCAGATCTAAAGTATATATTTTTATATCAAAGATCATGATGTGGTAGTCTAAGATTGAATTATATATATATGATTAGAATTAAATTATTTAATCTATTATTTCTACTGCATAAAATTTTAAAATTACATGTACTGCACTACCGCATATTTTCTTTATTTTGAACTTGTTAGATCAGTTTTGATAGATCTAAGGTTTAGATCTAGTCTACAGCATCGATTAGATTGATGCAGATTTTTAATTTTCAGATCTTAAATTTATATTAAATCATATCATAGATCTTGGCATAGTAGTTTAGATTAGATTTTATGCATGTAAAATAGGTTGAAGTATTTAATCTCAAAAGATCCGCAGCAAAAATTACATGAATAGAACTGTCAGTATTTCCTTCAATTAGTATTTGAGCCATTGTCATTATGATATGATTTCTTATATATTTAAATATATTATTTAGATTAGATCTAAATATATTTTATTCTCAGATCTAATTTTTGATCAATTCTATACATGTTAGATTAGATGATCTGAGTAGCAAAGTACTCGGATTGGATGATTACCAGGCCGTCCGATCATAGGAGCAAGTAGGGTTACATGACTCTTTCCTTCCATTCAATGGGATACTGTTATGGTGTGTAGGAGTGTCATCATGAGGTCCCATGAAGAAGAAAGCGAAAAAAAGAACTTACTTTTCTGCAAAACTCTAGATCTTAAAATCTTAAGATTTATTGTATGTGATACAAATTACAAAGAAAAGTAATTACATCTAATCATAATAGTTAAAATCATTTTGAGTTGAAATCATAAAAAATTTAGATGTGATCTAAAAGATTTTATGATTTAATGTAAAAGATTTATATAAGAAATAGTTTCAAAACTTAACCTAAACCCATGTTGATGCTGAAACTTAATTAAAAATTAAGTACATAATTGATTAGATCTAGAATTATGATTTAAGATCTAATGACATTACATAAAATATGGGGGCATGGGTTAGCTTAAATCAGATTCTCTTAATTAGGTTAGACCTAAGGATAGAATTAAAAAATTAATAGACCATGTAGAGAAATTGATTAAATCTAGTCAAATATTAAATTAGATTAAATCAGAATTTTTTTAGAATCAATAAAATAGTTGTAAATGGTCAAGTTCATGTCTTTGACTAGACCAAATGGATCTTGATTATGGCTCAGTGGTTGAATCTGAATCATGTGGCTGGGCAAATCAAAATTAATTAACCAATTGGTATCTAAGGCATGTTTGGCATTTCGACCAGTGGTTTTTAATTAGGAGCGACTTATCTAACCATTTCGATGGTGTCTAAGGCAAGCTTAGCATATCCTCCCACCAATCTCACTTACCTGGCTAATTTAATGAATTTTATTTTGATTAGATTACTAAATGATTCGAGTTGACCCATACCATTAAGGTTGATCAGTATGACTAACTAGGTGTCATTTCAACCAGCATGACCCTAATCTAATTCAATGACTTGGTAAAGTCAGTGGGAGGATTGTGGTTTATTGATTAACTCTTCTCTTCTCTTCTCTTAACTCATAAATTAAATCTTCTAAATTATTAGGTCTCTAAAATGAGATAGTTATGGTGATAACTAAATCATAGCCTCCCATTAAGTTGAGTGATAATGGATCCATTAGTACGATGATCATTGGAGGCCCAAAGGCCTGGTGCTCATCTACTACTAAAATTATCATTCATAATATGATGACTTAGTCGAGTCTCTCTAGCAAGTGGTCAGGTTAGCTGACTAAAGTCGGACCTGATCATTTGGTTTTTAGATTTCTATGTATGATCATGTTAATGGTTGGACCTAACCAGGACTTGCAGAGAAGACCAAAGTCAACTAAAAAGTTATTGGGGCTAAATCAATTACTAAAAATTATTTGATAAAATAATTGGTTAAAGAACCTACCCATAGATACACATAGGTGAGCCAGCCAAAGTCGGGCTCATGTGCAGTCTATGTGGATTCTAGTATCTGCTAAGAAATTAAAGTAATTTCTTAAATTGGAGGTAGAGGCTACCAATTCGTATAAAATAGTGAGAGAACTTTTAGACTAAAGTTTATGTCTTTAAGCTTAATTAATTCATATACTGATTAGGTTTTGATTTTTTCTTTTATATAGTTATGGCCTCAACCTTGTTGCTCCGATCATTATTAGACGGTGAGAAATTGATGGGATCCAACTTTGATAACTGGTATCAAAAGTTAAAACTAGCTCTGGAGCATGAGCGGATCTTGTACGTCCTTACAGATCCAGCACCTGAAGAGCCTGCTCCCAATGCTCATGGTACGATTTGAGATACTTACTTGAAGTGGCTCAACGACTGCACCACAGTACATTGTATAATGTAGATTACAATGAATGATGAGTTCAGCAAAAAATTTTGAAGAAGCTCAGCTAAAAGACATGCTCAAGATGTTGAAAGAGTCTTTTGGCACTCCTGACAATGTTGAACGGCACATGACCGTTGTACCATTTTCAATGCGTAGATGAGGAAGGGAGCATCGATCATCGATCATGTATTGTACATAATCGAACAGATGAGCATTTAAGCAAGCTCGACTTTCTTTTGCATGAACAGCTTGAGAAGGATGCAATCCTAAATTTCTTA
>NC_025996.2:76115265-76143620 GCF_000442705.2 Elaeis guineensis
GTTGGAACGTTCATTTTGATAAGTGATCAAAATATATGGCTTCGTTAAGAACGAAGAAGAATCCTACAAATATAAATGGATTAATAGTTCTATGAGTGTATTTCTTATCTTGTATGTGAATGAAATTCTCTTAATCAGAAATGACATTTCTTACATTACAGAAAATAAAGGTTTCGCTATTATCATAGCTCTCTATAAAGGACTTAGAAAAAGAATCTCTCATCCTAGGGATGAAGATCTATATAGATAGATCTAAGAGGCTGCTTAAGTTTTTTCAGTCCAACATACATAGGGTGTTTATGAATAGAATTTGTTCTATCATTACACCATGTATGAGATCGGATATGGTATACTCATTAGGATAGTAAGTGGATACTTACAAGATCTGGGTGAGAATCTCTGGAAGGTCATCCTTAAGTATTTGAGAAATATTAATAATCAGTGACTCGGTTATGGAGAATCTGACTTAAAACTTATGGAATATGACTCTAATTTTCAATTGAACATAATAATAGCAAGAATGTATCGGAATACATCCTTACCTTAAATAATGGAGCAATCTGTTGGAAAGGTTTCAAGCAAAAAAATATGGCCAAATTCAAATTGCGAGGCAGAATGCATTGCAGCATTCGATGCTTGCAAGAAAGCTATGTGATTGTACAGGTTCACTGGCAAGCTAGGAGTGGCACCCTCCGATGATGGTCCTGCTGTATTGTACAGCATCGGAGCCATAGCTCATGCCAAAGAGCCAAATTCCATTAGCTTAATAGGCATTCTGCATTGCTACCACCTTATTCGAAAAATCTATTAAGATGACGTCAATCTTTAGAAGATCGATGGAAAGGAGAACTTGACCAACCCATTTACTAAAACCTTCGTATTTAGGAGTTTTGAGATAATAAATCGAAGATGGGTACGTGATACTATACTGATTGGTTTTAGTCCAAGTGGGAGTTGTTGGAAATTATGTCCTAAAGCCAATCGTTTGACGATTGTGCTAATTATAAATATATATAAATTGATAAATAATAAAAGTTATATGGTATTTTTCATCACAATGTTACATCTTCTAATGAACTCCTATATTGTGATGAAGTCTTTAAAACTATTTTGATCGATAAAAGAAGATTTATCGCATAATCCTTAAATTGATTCGTGATCAAATGATACGTTATTATTAGGATGATAGCGATATCAAGTGTAGGTTGTTGTGTGCCATATACGTTGGTTATTCTCGTAACTAAATGGTATAGAGATACTGATATGACATGCAAATGAGATATAGGAGTACATCGTCACTTAACGTGACCAACTGTGGAGCACTCTGCTGTAAGGGTAGCTCGCGAAGGGGATGGATATAAGTGTCTCTCTAACTTAAGATCACCACGGTGACTTGCAAGCAACTCACTGTACTTTAGTACCAAACTAACTGAGTTTCTAATTCAGTGATGAAAAATTTTTGGGTACAGTCAAGTACTTGTCAAGTCAGTGCGTGAGTCAAGATGGGATTGACCCCTCCGAATTAGTAGGAGATATGCATCAGTGTATTTCAATTTAGCAAAATCTAGATCTGGATAACCCATGTGATGGATTTGAAAAATATTAAAATATAATGTGGATGACTTATCTAGGATTGATAGTTAAATCCTAGGTCATTCTCGAGCATTAGGGTCAAAGGAATGAATTATACGGTAACCATACGCTAATATATTCTTGAATGTTGTTTCGCCATCATTCGATCTATCTGGATGTTGGGTCATCATTGCTAGATGGTTATATCGATTAGTTCAAAAAGTTATTTCTGTGCTACCGGCTTAGGTTTGAACCTTTGGGGTCACACTCAAAAGAAATTTCTAACCGATCATGTGGTTGATCAACGATTGAGAATCGTTCAAAGTCTTAATTATCAATTCGACTGATGATTAACCTTATGCAAAAGTTACAATAAATTAATTCATAAAGTGTTAGTGAATTAATGAAAGATTAATTAATAATTAGATTGCTAATTAGCTCAATTTGATTGAGCAAAGAAGATTAAATAAAATCTAATTGAATTGGATTCAATTATGAGATGATTTAATCACTAAGAGAGAATTATCCCTGATTTGATTGGGACTTTGGTTTAATCAATTTTTAATTTAATTAGAATTTGATTAAAGATTTATGAACCTAATTAAATTGGGTTTCATATATATTATTTGGGCTAAACCAAATATGATTTAGTTTGGATTCAAATAATGAAACTTAGAGTCCTTATTGGAATAGGACTCTTCTCCTTGTGCCAACCAGTTTGCACATCATATATCTCCACACATAAAATTATTTTGTGTGAGATTTTTTCACAGCAAAAGCTCATTTCCTTATCTATTTCACATCTAAATCTGATTTGGTTTTGATAAAAGAAAAGTTCTGAAATTAGATTTCAAAATATTCCTTATCAGGAGAATCTGTTCTCATCCAGATCAATCTTTCCACACCAATAAAGTTTTTTCTCCTTATATGTGTGATATTTTTGAGGAGATTTTTTATGAGAGATTAGTTGGAGAATTGATTTACTATGAAAAAATATAGGAAGGGGTGTCCCATATTTTTTTGACATATTTTGGGATGTGGAATTGTGAAGGGAAGCAGAATCCTGTAAGAGTCCAAGATCACTAGGACTCTTCACCCCAGCTCCTTATATACCTATAAAAGGGACTTTTATAGTTTCTTTTGTGTGTATAAGATACCAAAAGAGAGTTCTTCAAGTGGTGAAAGTTTGGACATGGTTCATGGCATGAAAAATAGAGAGAAGGGTCATCTCTCTTGGGGTGTGCGAAAAACCTAAATTTCAGGTTTTTGACCCTTTGAGTTTGGGAAGAGAGAATAAATTAGAAGAAACTTATTTTCTTCTTCATCTTTCTTTCAACTCTTCATCTCCTCTAGAAGTCCATCTTAAATCTTTGAAAAGGTTCCAAAGATTTGAAGAAAGGATCCAGATCAGCCAAGAAGAAGGTCTTCATGCGAGCTAGCACTCCCGAGAAGATCAATCAGATCGGGTCTTCGAATGGATTTTTCGTAGAGGTCGGATGCATGTGTGGCTATGAGCAACCAGAAAGGATCCTCTCCACCATGTCTCTCAGTAGCAGAGATCATCGATCCATGATCAGGTATAGAGTTCTGAACTCAGATTAGAAGTAGATGTAATCTACTGCTCACATACATGCATGCTGATTTTATCTTCAGATTATTTTAGATTTTATATACAACATAACATATCATAGTATTTAGAGTAGATTATTTTAATGATTAGATCATATGTATGTTAGATTAATTTGATTAATCTAATTATCTTTTGCGGTAATTTTTTCAAAAAAATTTGAAATACATGCATGAAATCGCCTATGCATCCCAATAATTTTTATAAGATATCCCAAAAAAACTAAAGGGTATTATTTGTATCTTATTGATGAACAATAAGTATTTGTCAGCCTTAGGATAGTCTTTTTGGAAAAAAAATTCCTTAGGGAAGGGATTAATGCCTCTAAAGTTGAACTTAAGGAAGTTCAACTGGTAGAACCAACCCAATCTAGTGAACCCATAGAATCGAATTTGATGATGTCAAACTTGAAACCTATTGTAGAGGTACCGTTAAGGAGATCCGATAGAGTATCACATCAATTGGACAGATACTATGGTTTCTTGGTCCAGGATGGGGATCCTATTGAACTCGATGAGAATAATGAGGATCCGATCATCTATATGGATACAATGCAGAGGTCTGACTCTGATAAATGGTTTGAAGTCATAAAATCTGAAATGAAGTCTATGAAGGTCAATGATGTATGGATATTAGTTGACCCACTTGAAAGGGTTAAACCCATAGGGTGTAAGTGGATCTTCTAAAGGAAGAGGGGCACAGATAGAAAGATGGAGACCTATAAAGTCTGTTTGGTTGCTAAGGGTTATTATCAGTATTATGGTATTGACTATGATAAGATATTTTTATTGAGAATAGTATCCCAAAGTCAATCGTCAGCCTGTTGACAGTTGTGCTCATTCTTGTATTAGTATATAAATTATAAATAAATAAAATTATTTTGGTATTTTTCATCATAAATTGTTTCATCTTCTAATGAACTCCTGTATTATGGTAAAGTCCTTAGGACTATTTAGACTCGACAAAGGAGGATTTGTCGTTTAGTCCTTAAACCTGTTCACGACCAAATGATATGTTGTAACCAAGGACAACAACGTTTATCAAGCATAGATTGTTGTGTGCCATATGGGTTGGTTGTCCTCTTAACCAAGAGTGTGGAGACACTGGTATGGCATACAGATGAGATATAAGGGTACATCTGCACTGAATGTGACCGACTCTAGAGCTTTTTCTGCGGTCAAGATTTGCTCTGATGGGATATGGGTATAACTGTTCCTCCAACCTGAGACCGCCACGGTGACTTGCAAGCAACTCACTGCACTTAGGCACTGGACTACCTGAATTTCTAATTCAGTGACGGAAGGATGCTGGGTGTAGTCAAGTACTTGACTTGTCGGTGCGTGTGTCAAGATGAGATTGACCACTCCAGTTCAGGAGTTGTGTACGGTCGTGTTTCAATTTAGCAAAACCTTGACCAGGGTAGTCATAGTAAGGAGTCACAGGACTGTTTGAGTTGAGCACGATTCGGATGTTCTAATCAGGGTTGATAGTTTAACCCTGAGTTATCCTAAATACAGATCAAAAGGGATGAATTATACAGTAACCATATTCACGTAGGTTCTGAATGTTGCGATTGCAACTATTCGACCTATCCAGATGTCGGGTACCATTGCTAGATGGTCACTTCGATTAGTACGGAATTGGTTCCTATGCTACCGGCTTAGGTTCGAACCTATGGGGTCACACACATTAGAGGTTCCTATTTGATCTGATGGCTGATGAAGAGTCCTACATATCTGAGACTCTGTGATCGAGAATCAAGATTCTCTGATCATGAGTACCACACATTTTGGGTACCTGGGTCAAGAGTCCACTGGTTTGGGACTTTTTTGATCAGGGTTTCATATCGATGGACTCTGATGCCCGATTGCCTGTCGAATTTGGATTCAGTATTTATGAGAAATTTAATTAGTGATTTGATCACTAATTAACTCAATTTGATTGAGTAATTATTTTTAGATCAAGTCCAATTGAATTGGATTCAGTTGGGTTTGACCCGATTAGGTTAAGTGTTGACCTAATCGATAAGGTTTTTGGTCACTGATTTGATCAGAGGTTGGGCTTAGTCAATTCCTAATTTGATTAAGATTTTATTGAGCCTAATTCAGCCGAATTAAGTTAGGTTTAACTTAGTCTAATTGTGCCTAACCTATTTTGATTAGGTTGGCTCAATTAGGTTGAAACCATTTTTGAATTCTCTCCCTGCACCACCTCACTTCATCTGCACCCATTTGAATTCATGAGAAACAACTTCTCATGAATTTTCTCTCACATAGAAGGCATCCCATGCCACCCTTGTGTGCCAATTATCTGGATAAAAATAAGTTAGTTGGCCATTCAAATTCAAAGGATGTTTGAATTTGAATGGGTAACCAACTAATCCATGCGCCACCCACCTTATCTTGTGTGCCCCTTGCTTTACATGAGAAAGAGTTTCTCGTGTAAACTCTCCATGCACAAACAAGCCACGCCCCCTCTCTTCTCATGCCTAGAGTGGATAAGGATGAGTTGGTTTGCATTTGAATTCAAATTTGATTTGAATTCAAGTGTGCAACCACTTATCTTTATCCTTTCACACGGATGAGACACGTCTTGCACTGTTTTAAAAGAGAAAGGGAGGTGGGGCGTGCGTAGAAATTTTTTGAGAGAGAATAGTGGGCGTGAGGAAGCCTTGTGCATGAGTAAGAAGTTCAAAAACTTCCAAGAGAAAAAGAAAGAAAAGAAAAAAGAGTGGGTGCAGGGTTTTCAGTGAGTAACCTAGGATTTTTGCCTAGGGTTCGGGAAGTGAGAAGGTGAGCTACGAGTGTCGTGAGCCCACCACACTTTAGGGAGAGCTTCATCAATCTCTCTACCATCTTTGTTGATGATCCAGAGCATCTGAAGAGTCGGTAGACATCGATCGAAGGAGTTCGATCAGCATCGGCTGTTGAAAGGGCTCTACAACGAACTAGCATTCGTAAGGAGCCGATCAGATCGGAAGCTTCGTGTGGACGATCCGCAGAGACCAGACACACTGTGTGACTATGTTGCGATGATCAAACCCTCCCAACGGTGATCAGATTACGGCGTTCGATTACCCGCACAGAGGTAATGTGTTCTAAACATAACAGTAAAATATTTACTGTAGAAGTTTGAATTTCAAATTTAAATGAATGCTATATATCTTATTTAGATCCTAGTGTAGGGTAAACATATGTTAATTAATTAGATTAATTAATATTTTTCACTGTAAAATTATAATTTTGAAAATAATTTAAAATTATCGTTTTACCCCTGCATTAAAATTCACTTCAAATGGTATCAGAGCGAGGTTCTAAAATATGATATACATTTGCATATGTAGATTAAGTTATAATCTAAAAATTTAAATTTAAAATTCAAAATTTAAATTTGAAATTGAAATTTATTAAAAATTCAAAATTAAGAAATTTGAAATTCAAAATTTAAATTTTGAATTTTGAAATTTGAAATTCAAATTTAAAATTCAAAATTTGAAATTTGAAATTTGGTTGAAATTTCAAATTTAAAATTCAAAATTTGAAATTCAAAAATTTGAAATTTAAAATTTGTTTGAAATTTGAAATTCAAAATTTGAAATTTGAAATTTAAAATTTGAAATTTAAATTTTAAAATTGATATATTTAGATATACTTGATCCAAGTAGTAAGTAGTCTAATTGGGTTGGTTGCCATGGTCATCCGGTCATAGGAGAAAAGTAGGGTTTAAAGGCCCTTTCCTCCCATTCGATGGGGTTGTCCTATGGCGGTAGGGGTGCCATTGCAATTATATCCCATACAGATAAAGCAGCGAAATGAATTAATTGTAAAGGTTCAATTATAAAATTTATCATGAATGTGTTAGATTAGATCTAAAAGAATATTCATGATTTATTTTGATTGAGTTATTTTTTGTGATTAGCAATAGGATTGCTATTTATGAAATATGCTGATCTGTTTGTGAAATGAGTCAACACATTTGGTGAATAGAAAATAAAACCTTTCAAATTTGAAAATTATTTTTGAAATACCAAACCCTGACCCATCTACCCAAATACTTAATTAAAAGAATTAAGTGTTGTCAAGTTGGTCTAGAATTATAAATTAAGACCTAAGACAATTGCATAAACTTGTGGGTCAATGGGTTAGATGGATTAGGTCCATAATTGGGTTAGACCTAAGGTTAGCTTAAAGAAATGGACTAAATTAGAGTAATTGATCAAATCTAATCAAAAGTTGAATTAGATTAGATCAAGGACACTCTAGACTCAACTTCAATTATTGTAGTTGAATGGGTCCATGTCTTTAACTAGACCAAGATGGACTTAATTCACAGCTACGTGGTGGAACCTTATTTACTAAGTTGATCAAACTAAAACTAATGAACCAGGTGGTGTCTAAGGTAAGTTCGACAGTTTGGCCAGTGATTTTTAAGTGGGAGCTACTCGCATTGATTCGATCTCTAACGAGTTAATGGCATATCCCCACCACTGATCTCACTTACCTGGCCATGTCATTAGGTAAATCAGTGTGTCTGATTTAGGTGCTCCTAATGCCGGCTTTAATTAAATCTTTTTTAATCTGACTTGGTGAAGTCAGTGGGAGGATTGAAATTGGCTGGTTAATTTTTTCTCTTCTATCCTTTAATAAAATCCACAAAAATTATTAGGTCCCTAAAAATGATTAAGTTATATTGATAACTAAATCATTGTCTCCCATTAAGTGAGTGATAATGAGTCCATTAGTTTAATAATCATTGGAGGCCCAAAGGCCTGATGCTTATTGACTAATGAAATTATCATTCATAGTATGATCATTTGGTTGAGTCTTTCTGATGGTAGTCAGGTTGGCCGGCCAAAGTTGAGCCTGATCATTTATTGATCCGATTCACCAAATCAAGTCATGTTAATGGTTGGACCTAATCAGATCTTTTCAGTGGAGGCCAAAGCCTACTGATTAGGTTCTGGGGCAAAATTAATTACTAGATGTTGTTTAAAAAAATAACTGGTTATGAACCTACCCATAGATGCACATGGGTTGACCAACCAAAGATGGGCTCGTGTGTGGTCTGTGTGGATTCTAGTACCCACTAAGGAATTAAAGTTATTCCTCAAATTGGAAGTTGAGGCTACCAGTTCATAAAAATACTGGGAGAAACTTTAGACTTAGTTCAAGTCTTTAGTATTAATAATTTATATACTAATAGATGTCTGATTTTCCTTTATGCAGCTATGGCCACTACCCTGTTGCTCCGGTCATTATTAGATATTGATAAGCTCATGGGACCTAATTTCGATAGCTGGTATCGAAAATTAAAAATCATCCTTGAGCATGATGGATCCTTTATGTAGTAACGGATCCGAACCTGAGGAGCCAGCCCCGAATGCTAGAGGGATGGTCTGAGACACTTACTAGAAGTGGCTCAACGACTGCACCACCATTCAGTGTATAATGCTGGCGGCAATGAGTTTAGCCACAGATTCGAGAACGCCCAGCCGCAGGAGATGCTTCAAATGTTGAACGACTCCTTTGGCATGCTTGACGACGTTGAAAGGCACAAAACTAGTTGTGCCATTTTCAATGCTCGGATGAGGGATGGGGCCTCAGTCACTGATCATGTACTGTACATGATCGAAATGATTGAGCACCTAAGTAAACTGGGCTTTTTCTTGCACGAGCAGTGCGCTAAGGATGCGATCCTTAATTCTTTGCCCAAGTCCTTCCTCCCCTTCCTTACTCATTTTCGGATGACAAAACCTGTAGTGAACTACCACGGCTTGTTGGGGTTCCTGCAAAACTTTGAGAAGAACTACCAGCTCCATAAGGAGTCAGTGAATGTTATGGGAGGGTCTTCTTCTGGTTGTCGACCCGTTAAAAAAGGGAAGAAGAACAAGAATAAAGAAGAATAAGAAGGTGCAGCCGCATGTTGTGACGTCAGCACAGGGTCAGATCAAGAAGTGCAAGCCCGACCAGAGCCAGGTGGAGTGCTTCTTTTGCGAGAAGCAGGGGCACTGGAAGAGAAACTGTCCTCTATACATTGCCTCCCTGAACCCGAACAGGCCAAAGAAGAAGCAAAGTAATTATATGATAACACCTTGCAACTTTTCATTTGTGATACTACTGCCTGGGTATTGGATACCAAAAGCCCTTATCATATCTGTAATTCGATGTAGGGTCTGCAGGTTAGTAGGAGATTTGATGAAGGTGAGAGATTCCTGAAAGTTGGAGATGGAAGCAAAGTTCTAGTTCTAGCTTTAGGAATCATGAACCTTGTAATCAATTTCGTAATGTAATTTTGAGTGAATGTCACTATTGTCCAAGCTTTTTATTAAATATTATTTCTGTAGGCCTTATGGCCATGTACGGTTATGAATTTTTAATAAAAAGAAACATTTGCAATATCATTTTGAATGATGTTACAATGTTTGTTGGATAACTAAATAATGAAATTTACTTACTATCACAGCTTGTTAATATGGTTCAAACCTCCGGTAAACATCCTAGAATAGATAATGTGTCAGAAGTCTATCTTTGGCACTGTAGGCTAGGTCATATCAATAAGAACAGGATAAATAGGTTGGCTCAAGAAGAAATTCTTGAAGTTGGTGATTGTGAATCACTTCCAACCTGTGAGTCCTATCTTCTTGGGAAGATGACCAAGTCATCTTTTACTGAAAAAGGTGAGCGAGCTAGTGAACTCTTGGATCTCGTACATTCTGATGAATATGGACCCATGAGCTCAAGTGCAAGAGGTGGATATTTCTACTTCATAACCTTCACAGATGACCTATCGAGGTATGGGTATGTCTACTTAATGAAGCATAAGTCAGAGTCATTTGAAATGTTCAAACTATTTCGAAATGAGGTAGAAAAACAAACTGAAAAGTGTATTAAAACTCTTCGATCTGATCGAGGAGGTGAATACCTTTCCAATGAGTTTCTGACATATCTTGGGGAGAATGGGATTCTCTCTCAGTGACTCTTCCTAGAACACCACAGCATAATGGTGTATCTGAATGGAGGAATCGGACCTTGTTGGACATGGTTCGATCCATGATGGGGTTTGCTTGTCTGTCGATCTCCCTCTGGGGATATGTGCTCGAATCGGCTTGTTACCTTCTAAATAGGGTTCGAGTAAGTCTGTAACAAAAATACCATATGAGATATGGATAGGATGTAAGCCAGTACTCTCGCACCTTAGGGTTTGGGGGTGTCTGGCTTATGTTAAACATTTAATTACGGATAAGCTTGGACCTAGGTCTGACAAGTGTTATTTCATAGGGTACCCAAAAGAGACCAAAGGGTATTATTTCTACCTAGCTGATAAGCAAAAGGTGTTTGTCAGCTTTAAGGTAATTTTTTCAGAAAAGAAGTTTCTTGGTGAAGGGACTGTTGCCTCTAAGGTCGAACTTGAGAAAGTTCGGCAGGTAAAAAAATTGACACAAGAAGCTGAACCTGAATCGGATTTGGTTAGATCAAATTCGGAGCCCATTGTTCCTACACCCTTAAGGCATCTGGTAGAGTACCACATCAACTAGACAGATACTATAGTTTTTTGATCCGGGACAACGATCCTGTCGAACTTAATGAAAATGATGAGGATCCGATCACCTACATGGATGCAATGCAGAGACCTGATTCTGAGAAATGGCTAGAGGCCATAAAATCCGAAATGGAGTCCATGAAGGTCAACGATGTGTGGACATTGGTTGACCCACCCGAAGGAGTAAAACCATAGGGTGTAAGTGGATCTTCAAGCGGAAGAGGGGCGCAGATGGAAAGGTGGAAACCTATAAAGCTCGTCTGGTTGCCAAGGGATATTGTCAACGTTATGGTATAGACTATGACGAGACATTTTCTCCTATGGCAATACTCAAATCCATTCGGATTATGCTTGCGATAGCTGCCCATCTGGACTATGAAATCTGGCAGATGGATGTGAAGACAGCTTTTCTAAACGGGGAGCTGGACGAAGAGATGTATATGATACAACCTGAAGGGTTCACATCCACAGATGAGTCTAAGGTGTGCAGGCTACAGAGGTCCATTTATGGACTTAAGCAAGCATCCCGAAGTTGGAACATATGTTTTGATAAGATGATCAGGACGTATGGTTTCATTAAGAATGGAGAAGAGCCCTGCATTTGTATGTGGGCTAATAGTCCAGTAGTGGTATTTCTTGTATTGTATGTGGATGACATTCTTTTAATCAGGAATGATGTCCCTACATTACAGGGAATAAAGATTTGGCTGTCGTCACAGTTCTCCATGAAGGATCTGGGAGAAGCTTTCTACATCCTAGGGATGAGGATCTATAGGGATAGATCTAAAAGATTGCTTGGCTTATCCAGTCTACGTACATTGATACTGTGCTGAAGAGGTTCAGCATGGAGAATTCTAAGCAAGGCTATCTACCGATAGGCCATGAAATTTGCCTCTCGAAAAGAGATTGTCCGACAACACCTCAAGAGAGAGAGCGTATGGGTAGAATTCTATATACTTCGGTAGTGGGATCTATCATGTACGCCATGACATGTACACGACCATATGTGGCATACTCACTAGGGGTAGTGAGTAGATACCAATCTGATCTATGGGAGAATCACTGGAATGTTGTTAAAACCATCCTGAAGTATTTAAGAAATATTAAGGACCAGTGGCTTGTTTATGGTGAATCGAACTTGAGACTTATAGGGTTTACAGACTCTGATTTTCAGTCTGATCACGATGACAGCAAGAGTGTGTCGGGATTTGTTTTTATCCTTAATGTGGGGCTGTCTGCTGGAAGAGTTCCAAGCAGCACACTGTGGCTGATTCAGTTTGCGAGGTGGAGTATGTCGCTGCATCAGATACTACCAAAGAAGCGGTGTGGCTAAGAAAATTCATCATCGAGCTCGGAGTAGCACCCTCTCTCGTTGGTCCGGTTCTGCTTTACTGTGACAGCTCTGGAGCCATTGCTCAGGCGAAGGAACGAAGGCACACCAGCAGACGAAGCATATTCTGCACCGCTACCATCTCATCCAAAAAATTATGGATCGAGGTGACGTCGACCTTCAGAAGATCGACGGGAAGGAGAACCTGGCCGACCCATTCACTAAAGCCATTGCGGTGAAGGAGTTCGACAACTTCAAGTCAAAGATGGGTATTAGATACTGCACCGATTGGCTTTAGGCCAAGTGAGAGATTATTGGGAATAGTGTCCCAAAGCCAATCGTCAGCCTGTTGATGGTTGTACTCATTCTTGTATTAGTATATAAATTATAAATAAATAAAAGTTATTTTGGTATTTTTCATTCCAAATTATTTCATCTTCTAATGAACTCCTATGTTGTGGTGAAGTCCTTAGGACAATTTAGACTCGACAAAGAAGATTTGTCATTTAATCTTTAAACCTGTTCACGACCAAATGATACGTTGTAACCAAGGATAACAATATTTATCAAGCATAGGTCATTGTGTGCCATATGGGTTGATTGTCCTCTTAACCAAGGAGTGTGGAGACACTGGTATGGCATACAAGTGAGATGTAAGGGTACATCTGCACTGAACGTGACCGACTCTGAAGCTTTTTTTGCTATCAAGATTTGCTCCGATGGGATATGGGTATAACTGTCCGTCCGACCTGAGACCACCACGGTGACTTGCAAGCAACTCACTGCACTTAGGCACTGGACTACTTGAATTTCTAATTCAGTGACGGAAGGATGCTGGGTGTAGTCAAGTACTTGACTTGTCGGTGCGTGTGTCAAGATGGGATTGACCACTCCAGTTCAGGAGCTGTGTACAGTCGTGTTTCAATTTAACAAAACCTTGGCCAGGATAGTCCTAGTGAGGAGTCACAGGACTGTTTGAGTTGAGCACGATTCGGATGATCTAATCAGAGTGGACAGTTTAACCTTAAGTCATCCTAAACACTGGAGTCAAAAGGGATGAATTATACAGTAACCATATTCATGTAGGTTTTGAATGTTGCGATTGCGACTATTCGACCTATCCGGACATCGGGTATCATTGCTAGATGGTCACTTCGATTAGTACAGGAATTGTTCCTGTGCTACCGACTTAGGTTCGAACCTGCGGGGTCACACACATTAGAAGTTCCTATCGATCTGATGGCTGATGAAGAGTCCTACATATCTGGGACTCTGTGATCAAAATTAGGATTCTTTGATCATGAGTACCACACATTTTGGTTACCGGGGTCAAGAGTCCCACTGGTTTGGGACTTTTTTGATCAGGGTTTCATATCGATGGACTCTGATGCTCGATCGCCCGTCGGATTTGGATTCAGTATTTATGTGAGGTTTAATTAGTGATTTGATCACTAATTAACTCAATTTGATTGAGTAATTATTTTTGGATCAAGTCCAATTGAATTGGATTCAGTTGGGTTTGACCCGATTAGGTTAAGTGTTGACCTAATCGCTAAGGTGTTTTGGTCACTGATTTGATCAGGGATTGGGCTTAGTCAATTTTTGATTTGATTAAAATTTTATTGAACCTAATTAAGCCTAATTAAGTTGGATTTAACTTAGTCTAATTGTGCCTAACCTATTTTGATTAGGTTGGCTCAATTAGGTTGAAACCATTTTTGAATTCTCTCCCTGCGCCACCTCACTTCATCTGTGCCCATTTGAATTCACGAGAAACAACTTCTCATAAATTTTCTCCCACGTAGAAGGCATCCCATGCCCACCCTTGTGCACCAATTATCTGGATAAAAATAAGTTAGTTGGCCATTCAAATTCAAAGGATGTTTGAATTTGAATGGGCAACCAACTAATCCATGTGCCACCCACCTTATCTTGTGCGCCCCTTGCTTTACACGAGAAAGAGTTTCTCGTGTAAACTCTCCACGCACAAAGAAGCCACACCCCCTCTCTTCTCACACCCAGAGTGGATAAGGATGAGTTGGTTTGCATTTGAATTGAAATTCAATTTGAATTCAAGTGTGCAACCACTTATCTTTATCCTTTCACGCGGATAAGACACGTCTTGCACTATTTTAAAAGAGAAAGGGAGGTGGGGCATGCGTAGAAACTTTTTGAGAGAGAATAGTGGGTGTGAGAAAGCCTTGTTCATGAGTAGGAAGTTCAAAAACTTCCAGAGAAAAAGAAAGAAAAGAAACAAGAGTGGGCGCAGGATTTTCAGTGAGTAACCTAGGGTTTTTGCTGGGGTTCGGGAAGTGAGAAGGTGAGCTACGAGTGTCGTGAGCCTACCAAACTTTAGAGAGAGCTTCATCAACCTCTCTACCATCTTTGTTGATAATTCAGAGTATCTGAGGAGTCAACAGACATCGATCGAAGGAGTTCGATCAGCATCGGCCGTCGAAAGGGCTCTACAATGAACTAGCATTCGTGAGGAGCCGATCAGATCGGAAGCTTTGTGTGGATGATCCGTAGAGGCCAGACACACTATGTGGCTGTGTTGCGACAATCAGACCCTCCCGACGGTGATCAGATTGCGGCGATCGACTACTCACACAAAGGTTATGTGTTCTGAACACATAACAGTAAAATGTTTACCGTAGAAGTTTGAATTTTAAATTTAAATATATGCTATATATCATATTTAGATCCTAGTATAGGGTAAATACATATTAATTAATTAGATTAATTAATATTTTTTGCTGTAAAATTATAATTTTAAAAAAATTTTAAAATTACCATTTTACCCCTGTACTGAAATTCACTTCAATTTTCTCCTGTGGCAATGCTCAAATCTATTTAGATTATGCTTACGATAGCGGCACACATGGACTATAAAATCTGACAAATGGATGTGAAAATAATTTTTTTGAATGGAGAGCTGGAAGAAGAGGTATATATGATACAGTTTGAAAGTTTTACATCCATAGATGAGTCCAAAGTGTGCAAGCTTTAGAGATCCATCTATGATTGAAACAGACATCTAAGAGTTGGAACAAGCATTTTGATAAGGTTATTAGAACGTATGGCTTCATTAGGAATGAAGAAGAGCCCTATATTTATAAATAGATAAATAACTCTGTGGTTATATTTCTCATTCTGTATGTGGATGATATTTTTTTAATCGAGAATGATATCTTTGCATTACAAGAAATAAAAGTTTGATTATCATCTCAATTCTCTATGAAGGACTTAGGAGAAGCATCCTATATCTTTCGATTGAAGATGTATAGAGATAGATTGAAAAGGTTGCTTGGATTATCCCTGTCTACGTATATAGACACTGTGCAGAAATGATTTAGGATGGAGAATTTTAAGAAAGACTATCTTCTGATAGGCCATGAAATTTTTCTCTCGAAGAGGGATTATCCGATAACTCCTCAAGAGAGAGAGAGCGTATGAGTAGAATTTATATGCTTCGATAATGATTTTATAATATACGTCATGATATGTACAAGATCAGACATGGCATACTCACTAGGGATAGTGAGTAGATACCAATCTGATCTAGGAGAGAACCACTGGAAGGTCATAAAAATCATCCTTAAGTATTTGAGAAATACTAAGGACCAGTGGCTTATTTATGGTGAAGCTAACTTGAAACTAGTGGGGTTCTCTTGTTGGGAATAGTGTCCCAAAACCAATCGTCAGCCTATTGACGGTTATGCTCTTTCTTGTATTAGTATATGAATTATAAATTAATAAAAGTTATTTTGATATTTTTTATTATAAATTATTTTATCTTCTAATGAACTCCTGTGTTGTGGTGAAGTCCTTAAGACTATTTAGACTCGACAAAGGAGGATTTGTCGTTTAGCCTTTAAACCTGTTCGCGACCAAATGATACATTGTTACCAAGGACAACAACGTTTATAAGCATAGGTCGTTGTCTGCCATATGGGTTGGTTGTCCTCTTAACTAAGGAGTGTGGAGACACTGGTATGGCATACAGATGAGATGTAAGGGTACATCTGCACTGAACGTGACCGACTCTGGAGCTTTTTTTGCTGTCAAGATTTGCTCCGATGGGATATGGATATAACTGTCCCTCCGACCTGAGACTGTCACAATGACTTGAAGCAACTCACTGCACTTAGGCATTGGACTACTTGAATTTCTAATTCAGTGATGGAAGGCTGTTGGGTGTAGTAAAGTACTTGACTTATCGGTGCGTGTGTCAAGATGGGATTGACCACTCCAGTTCAAGAGCTGTGTACAGTCATGTTTCAATTTAGTAAAACCTTGGCCAGGGTAGTCCTAATGAGGAGTCACAGGACTGTTTGAGTTGAGCATGATTGGATGATCTGATCAGGGTTGACAGTTTAACCCTGAGTCATCCTATACACAAGGGTTAAAAGGGATGAATTATACAGTAACCATATTCGCGTAGGTTCTGAATGTTGCGATTGTGACTATTTGACCTATCCGAATGTCGAGTACCATTGCTAGATGGTCACTTCGATTAGTACAGGAATTGGTTCCTGTGCTACCGGCTTAGGTTTGAACCTGCGGGTCCATACACATTAGAGGTTCCTATCTGATTCGATGGCTGGTGAAGGGTCCCACTGGACTGGGACTCTTCGACCAAGAGTCTTAATACTTGGGACTCTGAGTCCTATGTATCTGGGACTCTGTGATTGAGAATCAGGATTCTCTAATCATGAGTTTCATAATTTTGGGTATCGGGTCAAGAATCCCACTAGTTTGGGACTCTTCGATCAGGATTTCATATCGATGGATTTTGATGCCCGATTGCCCATCAGATTTAGACTCAGTATTTATGAGAAGTTTAATTAGTAATTTAATCATAATTAACTCAATTTGATTGAGTAATTATTTTTGGATCAAGTCCAATTGAATTGGATTCAGTTGGATTTGACCCGATTAAGTTAAGAGTTGATCTAATCGCCAAGGTGGTTTGGTCCCTGATCTGATCAAGGGTTGGGCTTAGTCAATTCCTAATTTGATTAAGATTTTATTGAGCCTAATTAAGTTTAATTATGTTGGGTTTAACTTAGTCTAATTGTGCCTAACCTATTTTGATAATGTTGGTTCAATTAGATTGGTTTAAAATTTCAAATCACCTTTGACTTATCTCCCTGCGCCACCTCACCCACCTGTGTCTATTTGAATTCATGAGAAACAAGTTCTCATAAATTTTCTCCAATGTAGATGCCTTCCCACGCCCTCCCTTGTGCACCACTTGTGTGGATAATGATAAGGTTGGTTGGCCATTCAAATTCAAATAATGTTTGAATTTGAATGGGCAACTAATCCATGCGCCACCTTATCCTTTTATGTGCCCCATTCTCTACACGAGAAAATTTTTTTCATGTAATTTCTTCATGCACAAAGAACCCATGGCCCCTTCTTCTCATGTCAAGAGTGGATAAAGATTGGTTGGTTGGCATTTGAATTCAAATTCGATTTGAATTCAAGTGAGCAACCACCTAGCTTTATCCTCTCACGCAGTGAAAAGCTGTAAAGATGCGGTCTTGCACCATTTTAAAAAGAAAGAGAAGGTGGGGCATGCATATATCTGATTCGAGAGAGAAAGGGTGGCATGAGAAAGGCCTTCTGTATGAGAAAAGAAAAGAAAAGAAAAGAAAAGAAAAGAAGAGAGAAAGGGTGCAGGGTCTTTTGTGAGTATCCTAAGATTTCTGCCTAGGGTTCGGGAAGTGAGAAGGTGAGCTACGAGTGTCGTGAGCCCACCAAACTTTAGAGAGAGCTTCATCAATCTCTCAAGTTCCTTTGTTGATGATCCAAAATGTCTGAGGAGTCAGCAGACATCAATTGAAGGAGTTCGATCAGCATCGGCCATCGAAAGGGTTCTGCAACGAACTAGCATTCTGAGGAGCCGATCAGACTGGGAGCTTCATGTGGATGATCTGTAGAGGTCAGACATACTGTGTGGCTGTATTATGATGATCAGACCTTTTCGATGGTGATCAGACTACAGTGATCGACTACCTACATGAAGGTAATGTGTTCTGAACACATAACAGTAAAACGTTTACTATAGAATTTGAAATTTCAAATTTAAATACATGCTATATATATCATATTTAGATCTTTGTGTAGGATTAATACATGTTAATTAATTAGATTAATTAATAATTTCTACTATAAAATTATAATTTTAAAAAAATTTTAAAATTACCATTTTACCCCTACACTGAAATTCACTTCAAATGGTATCAGAGCTGGTTCTAAAATATGATATACATTTGCATGCATAGATTAAGTAGTAATCTAAAAGTTTAAATTTGAAATTTAAAATTTAAAATTTATTTAAAATTTTAAATTTGAAATTCAAAATTTAAAATTCAAAATTTGAAATTCAAAATTTTGAAATTTGAAATTTGTTTGAAATTTGAAATTCAAAATTCAAAATTTAAAATTTGAAATTTAAATTTTGAAATTGGTATATTTAGATATACTTGATCCAAGTAGCAAGTAGTCTAATTGGGTTAGTTGCCATGGTTGTCCGATCATAGGAGAAAAGTAGGGTTCAAAGGCCCTCTCCTTCCATTCGATGGGGTTCTCCTATGGCGGTAGGGGTGCCGAGCGATTATATCCCATGCAGATGAAGCAGTGAAAGGATTTAATTATAAAAGTTCAATTATAAAATTTATCATGAATGAGTTAGATTAGATCTAAAGAATATTCATGATTTATTTTGATTGAATTATTTTCTGTTATGTAATTAGCAATAGGATTGTGTTTATGAAATGTGCTGATCCATTTGTGAAATAAGTCAACACATTTGGTGAACAGAAAATAAAACCTTTCAAATTTGAAAATTATTTTTGAAATATCAAATCCTGATCCATCAGCCCAAATACAAAATTAAAAGAATTAAGTGTTGTCTAGTTGGTCTAGATTTGTGAATTAAGATCTAAGACAATTGCATAAACTTGTGGGTCAATGGGTTAGATGGTTTAGGTCCATAATTGGGTTAGACCTAAGGTTAGCTCAAAGAAATAGACTAAATTAGAGTAATTGATCAAATCTAATCAAAAGTTGAATTAGATTAGGTCAAGGATACTCTAGACTCAACTCCAATAGTTATAGTTGAATGGATCCATGTCTTTAACTAGACCAAGATGGACTTAATTCATGGCTATGCGGTGGAACTCTATTTATTAAGTTGATCAAATTAAAACTAATGAATCGGTTGGTATCTAAGGTAAGTTCGACAGTCTGACCAGTGGTTTTTAACTGGGAGCTACTCGCATTGATTCGATCTCTGATGAGTTAATGGCATATCCCTTCCACTGATCTCACTTACCTGGCCAACCTGGTGAGTTAGGTTTTGATTAGATCACTTGGTGATTAGGGCTCACCCATGTCATTAGGTAAATAGTGTGACTGATTTAGGTGCTCTTAATGCCGGTTTTAATTAAATCTTTTTTAATCTGACTTGGTGAAGTCAGTAGGAGGATTGAAATTGGTTGGTTAATTTCTTTTCTTCTATCCTTTAATAAAATCCTCAAAAATTATTAGGTCCCTAAAAATGATTAAGTTATAGTGATAACTAAGTCATAGCCTCCCATTAAGTGAGTGATAATGAGTCCATTAGTTTAATAATCATTAGAGGCCCAAAGGCCTGGTGCTTATTGACTAATGGAATTATCATTCATAATATGATCATTTGGTTGAGTCTTTCTGATGGTGGTCAGGTTGGCCGGTCAAAGTCGGGCCTGATCATTTATTGATCAGATTCACCAAATCAAGTCATGTTAATGGTTGGCCTAACCAGATTTTTTAGTGGAGGCTAAAGCCTACTGATTAGGATCTGGGGCAAAATTAATTACTAGAAGTTGTTTAGAGAAACAACTGGTTATGAACCTACCCATAGATGCACATGGGTTGACCAACCAAAGTTGGGCTCGTGTGTGGTCTATGTGGATTCTAGTACCCACTAAGAAATTAAAGTAATTCCTTGAATTGGAGGTTGAGGCTACCAGTTCGTAAAATTACTGAAAAAACTTTAGACTAAAGTCCAAGTCTTTAGTATTAATAATTTATGTACTAATAAAGGTCTGATTTTCCTTTATACAGCTATGGCCACTATCCTGTCGCTCCGATCATTATTAGATAATGACAAGCTCATAGGACCTAATTTCAATAGCTGGTATCGAAAATTAAAAATCATCCTTGAGCATAAGTGGATCCTTTATGTAGTAACGGATTTGACATCTGAGGAGCCAGCCCCGAACGCTAGAGAGACGGTCCGAGACACTTACCAGAAGTGGCTCAACGACCGCACCATCGTTTGGTGCATAATGCTGGCGGCAATGAATGATGAGTTCAGCCGCAGGTTCGAGAATGCCCAGCCACAGGAGATGCTTCAAATATTGAACGACTCTTTGACACGCCTGACGATGTTGAAAGGCACAAAATTAGTTGTGCCATTTTCAATGCTCGGATGAGGGATGGGGCCTCAGTCACTGATCATGTACTGTACATGATCAAAATGATTGAGCACCTAAGTAAACTCGGCTTTCTCTTGCATGAGCAGCTCGGTAAGGATGCGATCCTTAATCCTTTGCCCAAGTCCTTCCTCCCATTTCTTACTCATTTTCGGATGACAAAACCTGCAGTGAACTACCAAGACTTGTTGGGGTTACTGCAAAACTTTGATAAGGACCACCAGCTCCATAAGGAGTTGGTGAATGTTGTGGGAGGGTCTTCTTCTGATCGTCGACCCTTTAAGAAAGAGAAGAAGAACAAGAAGAAGAAGAATAAGAAGGTGCAGCCGCATGCTGGGACGTCTGCACAGGGTCAGACCAAGAAGTGCAAGCCCGACCAGAGCCAGGTGGAGTGCTTCTTTTGCAAGTAGCAGGGGCACTGGAAGAGGAACTGTCCTCTATACATTGCCTCCCTGGACCCGAACAGGCCAAAGAAGAAGCAAGGTAATTATATGATAACACCTTGCAACTTTTTCATTTGTGATACTACTGCTTGGGTATTGGATACTGGAAGCCCTTATCATATCTATAATTCGATGTAGGGTCTGTAGGTCAGTAGGAGATTTGATGAAGGTGAGAGGTTCCTGAATGTTGGAGATGGAAGCAAAGTTCCAGTTCTAGCTTTAGGAATCATGAACCTTGTAATCAATTCTCGTAATGTAATTCTGAGTGAATGTCACTATTGTCCAAATTTTTTATTAAATATTATTTCTGTAGGCCTTTTGGCCATGTACAGTTATGAATTTTTAATAAAAAAAAATATTTGCAATATCATTTTGAATGGTGTTACAATGTTTATTGGATAACTAAATAATAGAATTTACTTACTATCACAGCCTGTTAATGTGGTTTAAACCTTTGGTAAACGCCCTAGAATAGAAAATATGTCAGAAGTCTACTTTTGGCTCTGTAGACTAGGTCATATCAATAAGAACAGGATAAACAGGTTGGCTCAAGAAGGAATTCTGGAAGTTGGGGATTGTGAATCACTTCCAACTTGTGAGTCCTGTCTTCTTGGGAAGATGACCAAGTCACCTTTTACTGAAAAAGATGAGCGAGCCAGTGAACTCTTGGGTCTGGTACATTCTGATATATATGGACCCATGAGCTCAAGTGCAAGAGATGGATATTTCTACTTCATAACCTTCACAGATGACCTATCGAGGTATGGGTATGTCTACTTAATGAAGCATAAGTCAGAGTCATTTGAAATATTCAAACTATTCTGAAATGAGGTAGAAAAGCAAACTGGGAAGTCTATTAAAACTCTTCGATCTGATCGAGGAGGTGAATACCTTTCCAATGAGTTTCTGACATATCTTGGGGAGAATGGGATTCTCTTTCAGTGGACTCCTTCTGGAATACCACAGCATAATGGTGTGTCTGAAAGGAGGAATCAGACCTTGTTGGACATGGTTCGATCCATGATGGGGTTTGCTGGTCTGCCGATCTCCCTCTGGGGATATGCACTCGAATTGGCTTGTTATCTTCTAAATAGGGTTCCGAGTAAGTCTGTAACCAAAACACCATATGAGATATGGATAGGACGTAAGCCAGTCCTCTCGCACCTTAGGGTTTGGGAGTGTCTGACTTATGTTAAACGTTTAATTACGGACAAGCTTGGACCTAGGTCTGACAAGTGTTATTTCATAGGGTACCCAAAAGAGACCAAAGAGTATTTTTTCTACCTAGCTGATGAGCAAAAGGTGTTTGTCAGCCTTAAGATAATCTTTTTGAAAAAGGAGTTCCTTGGTGAAGGGACTGTTGCCTCTAAGGTCGAACTTGAGGAAGTTCGACAGGTAGAAAAACCAACACAAGTTGCTGAACCTGAACCGGATTTGGTTAGATCAGATCCGGAGCCCATTGTTCCTGCACCCTTAAGGCGGTCTGGTAGAGTACCACGTCAACCAGACAGATACTATGGTTTCTTGGTTTGGGACGGTGATCTTGTTGAACTTGATGAAAATGATGAGGATTCGATCACCTACATGGATGCAATGCAGAGACCTGACTGAGAAATGGCTAGAGGCCATGAAATCCGAAATGGAGTTCATGAAGGTCAACGATGTGTGGACATTGGTTGACCCACCCGAAGGAGTAAAACCCATAAGGTATAAGTGGGTCTTCAAGAGGAAGAGGGGTGCAGATAGAAAGGTGGAGACTTATAAAGCCCATCTGGTTGCCAAAGGATATCGTCAACGTTATGGTATAGACTATAATGAGATGTTTTCTCTCATGGCAATGCTCAAATCCATTCGGATTATGCTTGCGATAGCTGCCCATCTGGACTATGAATCTGGCAGATGGATGTGAAGACAGCTTTTCTAAATGGAGAGCTGGACGAAGAGGTGTATATGATACAATCTGAAGGGTTCACATCCACAGATGAGTCTAAGGTGTGCAGACTACAGAGGTCCATTTATGGACTTAAGCAGGCATTCTGGAGTTGGAACATATGTTTTGATAGGACGATCAAGATGTATGGCTTCTTTAAGAACGGAGAAGAGCCCTGCATTTATAAGTGGGCTAATGGTCCAGTAGTGGTATTTCTTGTATTGTATATGGATGATATTCTCTTAATCGAGAATGATGTCTCTACATTACAAGGAATAAAGATTTAGCTATCGTCATAGTTCTCCATGAAGGATCTGGGAGAAGCTTCCTACATCCTAGGGATGAGGATCTATAGGGATAGATCTAAAAGGTTGCTTGGCTTATCCCAGTCCACGTACATTTATACTATGCTGAAGAGGTTCAGCATGGAGAATTCCAAGAAAGGCTATCTACCGATAGGCCATGAAATTTTTCTCTCGAAGAGGGATTGTCCGACAACACCTCAAGAGAGAGAGCGTATGGGTAGAATTCTATATGCTTCGGTAGTGAGATCTATCATATACGCCATGACATATACATGACCAGATGTGGCATACTCACTAGGGGTAGTGAGTAGATACTAATCTGATCCAGAGAAAAATCACTGAAAAGTTGTTAAAACCATCTTGAAGTATTTAAGAAATACTAAGGACCAGTGGCTTGTTTATGGTGAATCAGAGTTGAGACTTATGGGGTTTACAAACTCCAGTTTCCAGTCTGATCATGATGACAGTAAAAGTGTGTCAGGATTTATTTTTACCCTTAATGGTGGGGCAGTCTGCTGGAAGAGTTTCAAGCAGCACACTGTGGCTGATTCAGTTTGCGAGGCAGAGTATGTCATTGCATCAGATGCTGCCAAAGATGTGGTGTGGCTGAGAAAATTCCTCACGGAGCTCGGAGTAGCACCCTTCCTTGTTGGTCCAGTTCTGCTCTACTGTGACAGCTCTGGAGCCATTGCTCAGGCGAAGGAACCGAAGGCACACCAGTGGATGAAACATATTCTGCGCCGCTACCATCTTATCCAGGAAATCATGGATAGAGGTGACGTCGACCTTCAGAAGATCGACAGAAAGGAGAACCTGGCTGACCTATTCACTAAAGCCATTGCGATGAAGGAGTTCGATGACTTCAAGTCGAAGATGGGTACTAGATACTGCACCAATTGGCTTTAGGCCAAGTGGGAGATTGTTGGGAATAGTGTTCCAAAGCCAATCGTCAGTCTGTTGACGGTTGTGCTCTTTCTTGTATTAGTATATAAATTATAAATTAATAAAAATTATTTTGATATTTTTTATCACAAATTATTTCATCTTCTAATGAACTCCTGTGTTGTGGTGAAGTCCTTAAGACTATTTAGACTCGACAAAGGAAGATTTGTCATTTAGTCCTTAAACTTGTTCGCGACCAAATGATACGTTGTTACCAAGAACAACAATGTTTATCAAGCATAGGTCATTGTCTGCCATATGGGTTGGTTGTCCTCTTAACCAAGGAGTGTGGAGACACTAGTATGGCATACAAGTGAGATGTAAGGGTACATCTGCACTGAACGTGACCGACTCTGGTGCTTTTTCTGCTGTCAAGATTTGCTCCGATAGGATATAGGTATAACTGTCCCTCTGACCTGAGACTGCCACAATGACTTGCAAGCAACTCACTGCACTTAGGCACTGGACTACCTGAATTTTTAATTCAGTGACGGAAGGCTGCTGGGTGTAGTCAAGTACTTGACTTGTCGGTGCATGTGTCAAGATGGGATTGACCACTCCAGTTCAGGAGCTGTGTACAGTCGTGTTTTAATTTAGCAAAACCTTGACTAGGACAGTCCTAGTGAGGAGTCACAAGACTGTTTGAGTTGAGCACAATTCGGATGATCTGATCAGGGTTGACAGTTTAACCTTGAGTCGTCCTATACATAGGGGTCAAAAGGGATGAATTATACAGTAACCATATTCGTGTAGGTTCTGAATGTTGCGATTGCGACTATTCGATCTATCTGAATATCGGGTACCATTATTAGATGGTTACTTCAATTAGTATAGAAATTGGTTCCTGTGCTACCGGCTTAGGTTCGAACCTGCGGGGTCACACACATTAGAGGTTCCTATCTGATCTGATGGCTGGTGAAGAGTCCCACTGGACTGGGACTCTTCGACCAAGAGTCCTAATACTTGGAGACTTTGAGTCCTATATGTCTGGGACTCTGTGATCGAGAATCAAAATTCTCTGATCATGAGTTACACATATTTTGGATACCGGGGTCAAGAATCCCACTGGTTTGGGACTCTTCGATCAGGTTTCATATCGATGGACTTTGATGCCCGATTGCTCATCGGATTTGGACTCAGTATTTATGAGAGATTTAATTAGTGATTTGATCATTAAGTAACTCAATTTAATTGAGTAATTATTTTTGGATCAAGTCTAATTGAATTGGATTCAGTTGGGTTTGACCCGATTAGGTTAAGAGTTGACCTAATCGCCAAGGTGGTTTGGTCCCTGATCTGATCAAGGGTTGGGCTTAGTCAATTTTTGATTTGATTAGAATTTTATTGAGTCTAATTAAGCCTAATTATGTTGGGTTTAACTTAGTCTAATTGTGCCTAACCTATTTTGAAAAAGTTGGTTCAATTAGATTGGTTTAAAATTTCAAACCACCTTTGACTTATCTCCCTGCGCCACCTCACCCACCTGTGCCTATTTGAATTCATGAGAAACAAGTTCTCATGAATTTTCTCCCATGTAGAAGCCTTCCCACGCCCTCCCTTGTGCGCCACTTGTGTGGATAATGATAAGGTTGGTTGGCCATTCAAATTCAAATAATGTTTGAATTTGAATGGGCAACTAATCCATGCGCCACCTTATCCTTTTATGCACCCCATTCTCTACATGAAAAAAATTTCTCGTGTAAATTCTCTACACACAAAGAACCCATGTCCCCTTCTTCTCACGCCAAGAGTGGATAAAGATTGGTTGGTTGGCATTTGAATTCAAATTCGATTTGAATTCAAGTGAGCAACCACCTAGCTTTATCCTCTCATGCGGTGAAAATACTGTAAAGATGCGGTCTTGCACCATTTTAAAAAGAAAGAGAAGGTGAGGCATGCATATATCTGATCTGAGAGAGAAAGGGTGGCATGAGAAAGGCCTTCTGTGTGAGAAAAGAAAAGAAAAGAAAAGAAAAGAAGAGAGAAAGGGTGCAGGGTCTTTTGTGAGTACCCTAGGGTTTCTGCCTAGGGTTCGGGAAGTGAGAAGGTGAGCTACGAGTGTTGTGATCCCACCAAACTTTAAGGAGAGCTTCATCAATCTCTCAAGTTCCTTTGCTGACGATCCAGAGCATTCGAAGAGTCGGCAGACATCGATCGAAGGAGTTCGATCAGCATCGGCCATCGAAAGGGTTCTACAATGAACTAGCATTTGTGAGGAGCCGATCAGACCGAAAGCTTTGTGTGGATAATCTATGGAGGTTAGACATACTGTGTGGCTGCATTACGATGATCAGACCTTTTCGATAGTGATCAGACTGCAGTGATTGACTACCTGCACGAAGGTAATGTGTTCTGAACACATAACAGTAAAACATTTACTGTAGAATTAAAATTTTAAATTTAAATGCATGCTATATATATCATATTTAGATCTTTGTGTAGAGTTAATACATTTAATTAATTAGATTAATTAATAATTTTTACTATAAAATTATAATTTTGAAAAAATTTTAAAATTATCATTTTATCCCTACACTGAAATTCACTTCATCTCTGACTCCAGCTTTCAGTCAGACCATGATGATAGCAAGAGTGTGTCAAGATATATTTTTATCCTGAACGGTAGAGCAATCTGCTGAAAAAGTTTCAAGCAGCAAATCATGACTGACTCTATTTGTGAGGTAGAGTATAACGCGGCATGCGATGCTATGAAGAAAGTGTGTGGTTGTGAAAGTTTATTGTCGAGCTTAAAGTGGCACCCTCCGTCGATGGCCCTATCCTGTTATACTATGATAGCACTGCAGCCGTTACTCAAGCTAAGGAGCTGAAGTCCCATCAGCATACCAAGCATATTTTGCACCGCTACCACCTTATGCAGGAGATCGTGGATCAAGACGATGTTTACCTTCAAAAGATCGACGAAAAGGAGAACCTAGCCAATCCATTTACTAAAGCTCTCAAAATCATGAAGTACGATAATAATAAGTCGAAGATGGGTATACGATACTGTATCGATTGGCTTTAGTCCAAGTAAAAGTTGCTGAAAATTGTATCCCAAAATCAATCGTCAGCCTGTTGATGATTGTGCTCATATTTGTAAATAGTCTATAAATTTTTATTAATAAAAAATATTTGACCTTTTCATCATATTTTGTCCATCTTCTTGGAACTCGTGTGTTATGATGAAGTCCTTAGGACTATATTTAATCAATAAAGGAGGATTTATTGTTTAATCTTTAAAATATATTCACGACCAAATGATATGCTACTAATAGGATGATAGTGATATCAAGTATAGATCATTGTGTGCCGTATGGGTTGGTTGTTCTCTTAACCAAGGAGTGTGGAGACATTGTGTTGCCCAGCTATGCAACCCAAGAGGGGGGGTGAATTGGGTTTCTAAAAATTTTAAGCCCAACAAATGACTTATGAAGAACAAAACAATGGCTTTAAATCAATATTAATTAACTAAAGCAGTATTGCAAGGATATAATAAAGAAATAAGATAAAGCGATAAAGCACACCACAAACACAAGGATTTATAGTGGTTCGGTGCTAACCTTGCACCTACGTCCACTCCCCAAGATCCCACTTGGGAATTTTAATCCACTATCCTTTGTATTCAACCCGAATACAAAACATCGGAAACTCCGACACTAGCTATCCCAAGCTAGAATACAGGACGTCGGAAACTCCGACCCTAGCTATCCCAAGCTAGAACACTTGTTTCCCGGGTACAAGCCAACCCAAAACACTCCGATTTCAGGTTCGGATCAACCTTTCCTTGTTTTGGAAATCCTCCAAAAACAAGAGCAAAAACTCACAAAGAGTAAGAATATTTAGAGCACAGATGAATACAAAAATAGCTCCTTAAATGAGCAAATATAACAATAAAAACTTTACTCAATTGAAGAACCCCTTTTTCAGATTTTCTCAAGATGAATGAACGGTTGAACGCTTGAGAAGAGGTTGATTGTTGATTGAAGATCTCTTGAAAGCTTTGAACGATCTCTAGATCAAGGTTGAAACGATAGGCGTGAAGAATTCTCTCCTTGAAAGATCTTCCTTTTCTCTTTCACAATCTCTCTGGTATATTGTGGATCCTCTCTCTTTTTCTCTATGGATATTTCGTTGATCTCAGGCTTTTTCTTGCAAATTTCAGATCCTCTCTTCTGTTC
>NC_025996.2:76143720-76250685 GCF_000442705.2 Elaeis guineensis
ATTATAAAGCATGAAGAACAAATATTTGAAAATAATTTAAAATGCCAAATCCCCAGCAACGGTGCCAAAAACTTGATGTGCAAATCTTAAAATTTGTAAATAAAACCGCAAGCGCACAGTGTGCAGAGTAGCACGACCAGCGAGTACGGGTCGATCCCACAGGACTTGGTTTAAAAAATGATTTTCAAATCTATGCTCAAGCGAGCTTTAACGAAAATTGAAAATCGAAAGTTGTTTGCTAAAGACAATAAGACTAAGGATCTAGGGTTTTTGAATCACTAGATCTAGATTAGGAAATTCTACCTAGAATTTTTCTTATTGATCCTAACGACTACTCCTCTTGTCTTTCCCAAGCATAGATTATGAAGGGACTAAGCCCAACGATAACCCATCAAGATTCTTTACAGGGGAGTAGTAACTAGGATCCCTTAGGGTTTTCTCCTCCTATGCACTGAATCAAGCATGAACTATGAAGGGACTCTAACCCAACTGTAGTTCATCAAAAATTTTTGGCAAAAGAGGAAGAAAAGAAACCTAAGAAAAAGAAAGAACCCTATGTAAAACCCCTACTCATGATCTAGCTTCATCGCAAACCCTAGAAGGGATCCTTAGCTAGACATGATCTAAATCTACTTGCAAAATTTAAATACAGAAAAATAAACTACCCTAATTTCATAAATTAAACTATCCTAATTGCATTAAATTTAAACTGCATAATTTAAACTAACCTAATTGCATAAAATTAAATTGCATAAATTAAACTATCTTAATTGCAAGAAAAATAAATTGCATAATGTAAAGAGATAAAATTAATAAAAATAAGATTTTATAAAAAAAAATTTATTACAAAAAATTTCAAAGCTCGAGGCTTGAGAAGAAAGCTAAAAACCCACTATCTAGGATTACAAGCTTGATTGGAAGGCAAGAAGCCCTTAAAACAAGGGCCTTTGGGGGCTTTTTATAGGCATTTGGGGTTATAAGGTTTTCAAAACTTTAGATGTGGGACTAAGAGATTTAGAGGGCTGTTAGGGGGGTTTAGGGGCTCAAATCTCGCTCAAAAAGCTCTTAAATCCATCAAGAAACCCTATAAATTATTTCAGTCGTCCGATCCTCATCTAAAGGACCCAATTCATCTAATAAATCAAGCCGGAAGTGATTCTGGGCCGTCGGATCACGATCTGAGTGAAGCGCTGTCGTTGGATCGCGCTGCAGAAGGATCCCGTGTTGTCCTAGTGTTTATTGATTCTTGCAATTGCCTTGATTACGGTTGGATCTTGACCGGCTGCGATGGTGGCCGTCCGATGGTGCAAAAAATTGGAGCGTTGGATCTTGATCAGAGAAGATCGGACCATCGAGTGATGTGAAGTTACCAGGTTACCCTTCGGACCTTTTCTCTCTCCTCATGAGCCCTGGACCGCGCCGTGGATCGGGCTCGCGATGCATTGCGATGAGCCGAGACTCGCTGATTGGCTGGTTTATGGTGTGCCGATGGGTCCATGGTCCAAGTGCCTGTTGCTGTGGATCAAGCGCTAACCAGATCACCAAATCAGTCGATTTTTGACCAATTTTGACCTGATTTGACTTGGGTTTGATCCAATTGAGTCTTCTTTCTTCATTCTTCAATACCTGTCAATTTAACTCTGTTTTGCGTAAAATTTGCACCGTTGGAATCCTCTTTACTTGTTCTTTCTATTGATGACCTCTTCTTCTAAAAATATAATAACAAGTATCAATTTTCTAAAAAAGTTAGATAATTTAGATATTAATTGATACTTTTATGTCAATTTGTGACATAAATCAATCACCATCACCAGATATAAAATCTATAGGCTGCTTCATATAGATATCTTTCTTAAAATATCTATTCAAGAAAGCAATTTTCACATCCATCTATCAGATTTCATAATCATAGTAAGCTGCAACAGCAAGCAGAGTACAGATGGATTTCAGTATGGCTAGGATGAGAAAATTTTTTGATAGTCAATGCCATCATACTGACTATAACTTTTAGCCACAAGCCTAGCTTTATAGGTCTCTACCTTATCATTGGTACCTATTTTTCTTTCATAGATCCATTTACATCCAATGGGTACGATACCCTCAGGAGGATCCACTAAGATCTAGACTTAGTTGAGTGCATCGAGTTAATTTCTAACTTCATCGCATCTAATCATTTTTTGAAATCGATGTCAGACATCACCTCATCAAAGATATTAGGATCATCACTATGATCCTTATCTCCCATAAAGAATATTTTCTTTACTTCCTCCGTAAGCATACCCATGTACCATTCAAGAGGTCAGAAGATCCTACTAGATCTATGAGGTGGTAGAGGAACGTCAACTATTGGCTCATGAAAAATGATTTCCTGAGGATCTATAGCTCTTTGCTCTTCAGAGTTTTGGATGTATGCCCTAAAAGCCAATCTTGACTGATGCATATTATATTTTTAGGACATATTTTTATACTTTATTAGTATTTATATTATCATTTATATTTTATGTATCCATGAATCATCCAAGGGATTAATAAGATGATAACACATATTCTCAAAGAGTTGAAAATTTTAGACATGTGCCATGGATGGTTAATTCCTAAATTGCTCCTGATCATAGATTGTCATGGAGATGGTGATTGATCCAGATAGATCCGTGCACAGATTGCTTCCTTCAGACAGATGGGTCTCGAGTCTACAGTGTAGTGACACTAGAGCAAGAGTACAGGTAGTTGTTAGAGAACAACTAGCACTAAGCATGACCAATATGAGAACTCACATGGATGTCTACTCACTCGATAGTAACTTTCTTGATGCTACAGTTGTATGACTGGTCTTTTGATCTGCGGTATTACAGCTGCTCTTAGTGAGGCTGCTGAAGTTTGACTACATATAAACATGGATCTCAATGAGCCCTTGTAGTGGATGTTGATGACAGTTGATCCACTGTAGGAGTAGGATGTACACCTAAATGGGATCTATCGATCTAGTAGAAGGGAGTAGTCCTATGAGATTTAAGAAGCTGAGTCTTTAAATTTCTGACCATAGTAGTGTGATTAATGAAAAAAAATTCTATGAGAATCACATATAGACTCGAGCTGATTGAATCTATCATATGATCGATGATAAGATTTGACTATTCATCCATGATCTGCCATCTGGTTGGGACTCACGATAGAGAGACTGTATCATATGTTAACTGTACCTAGAGATTCATCACCTTTTATTCTACTACATTGTTACTACATACTGCTAGGTGTCACTGATAGATTGTAAGACCCACAAGCATTATCTGGATGATCGATGATTTTTGATGGGCAGAGTTAGAATGGTTCCAACCTATTGAAAAGAGTTTCAATGATATTGTGATAGGGATCATAATATATCTCACTACCAGATAGAATAGAATCTATGGGATCACACACAAAGAGACTTTTGACTGATCAGATGGTTGAATTACGATTATGAATCGTGATAAGATTTGATTGTCAATTTGATTGATGATTGATCCAATGTAAAAGTTACAATTAATAACTTGCTAAAGAGTTAGTGAGTTATAAAAAGATTAATTGATAATTGAATTACTAATTGGCTCAATTTGATTAAGCTATGGAGCTTGCATCAAGTCTAATTAAATTAAATTTAATTTGACTTGACATGAGTTTGATTTGATCAAACTTAATTAGATTATGAGATAACAAATATCATGGGAGAATAATTCCTAATTGAATTAGGATTTGGATTTGACTCAATTTCTAATTAGACTAGGATCTAAACAAGAATATTTGAGTTCTTATTTGGACTAAAGATTTTTATCTTTATGGGTACACCAAATCCTAATTGGATTAGAATTAAATTGAGTTTGACTCAAGCACCAAGAGAGAGTCCAAAAAGACTAAGACTCCTCTAATTAGATGACATCTAATCAAAATAGTTTGAACTCCAAATCAGATTTAGTTTTCCATCTATTAGGGCCTAATCAATTTCTAATATGATTAGGATTGGTTGGAATTTAAATTGATTTAAATTAGCCACCTAAAGAAGAGTCCCATGAAGATTAAACTCCTCCCTCTCCATGCGCCATAAAAGTCCCACCCACTTATGTTTGACGCCATATCCTCTCCTCCTTTTTGTGCATGTAAGAGGTCCATGCCATCTCCTATTTAATGTGTAAGAAGGACTCTTAACTTTAGGCTTTCCATGAGGTATATGGGCAAAAAATAAGAAGGTGGTGGGCAGCCACAATTCTAGAGTCCAAAAGAGTTTGGACTCTCACCAATACTCTTCTCTTCCCTATTTAAACCATGCATCCTATGGGGCAAAAAACAATTAGATAGGGATCAGGTTTTGATGCCAAAAAGATGGAGAGATGTGCATGAAAATTCAAAAGAGAAGAGAGGCACGGCTGTTGAAAATTATGTCCCAAAGCCAATCGTCAGTCTATGATGGTTGTGCTTATTATTGTAATTGTATATGAATTGTTGAATTAATAAATATTATTTGATTTTTTCATCACTGTGTATATCTCATTTTGAACTCCTGTTATGTGATGAAGTCCTTAAGACTATTTGATTCGATATAGGAGGATATATCGTTTAGTCCTTAAATGAGTTCGTGACCAAATGATATACTATTACTAGGATGATAGACATATCAAGTGTAGATCGTTATATGCCATATAAGTTGGTTGTCCTCTTAACCAAGGAGCATGGAGATGCTGGTATGGCATGCAGGTGAAATATAGAGTACATTTCACTGAACGTGACCAACTCTGAAGTACTCTGCTGTCAAGAGTCACTACGAAGGGATATAGGTATAAGTGTCCCTCCGATCTGAGATCACCACGGTGACTTGCAAGCAACTCACTATACTTTGGTGCTAGACTACCTGAATTTTTAATTCATGATGAAAGATTTTTGGGCATAGTCAAATACTTGTGAAGTCGGTGTGTGAGTCAAGATGGAATTGACCTCTCTGAATAAGTAGGAGTTAATATATCAGTGTGTTTCAATTCAGTAAAACCTTGGCCGAGGTAATCCATATGATGGATTTTAAAAATTGAAATACAATGTGGATGACCATATCAAGGTTGACAGTTAAACCCTAGGTCACCTAGAGTATTTGGGTCAAAAGGATGAATTATATGGTAACTAGATTCAAATAGGTTCTTGAGTGTTGCTTAGAATACATTCGGCCTATCCGAATGTCGGGTACCATGCTAGATGGTTACTCCGATTGGTATAGGAATCAGTTCCTGTGCTACCAGCTTAGGTTCGAACCTGTGGGGTCACACACTTAAGAAGTTTCTCTCTGATCACATGACTGATCTGAAGAGTCCCAATCAACGAGGACTCTGGTGAAGAGTCCCACTTGACGGGACTCTACTGAAGAGTCCCACTGGATGGGGACTCTAGAGAAGAGTCCCACTAGACATAGACTCTATCATTAATGAAGGATTAATTAGTGATTAGATTACTAATTAGCTCAATTTGATTGAGCATTAAAGTCTAGATCAAATTTGATTGAATTGATTCAATCAGATCAAGTCTGATTAGGTTATGAGATGACCTAATCGGTAAGGAAAAAATGATCCTAATTTGATTGGATCTATGGCTCAATTAATTTATTGACTTGATCAAATTTAATTAAGGTTATAAAAGCTTTATTAGATTAGGTTTATCTATTTTATTTGGATCTAATTGGATTGAGCTTGAAAGAAATCCAATTGATTGAACCCTAGAGTCCCAAATGAGTAGGACTCATTATTTGGATCTATTTTTTTCTCACCACACAAAATCTTTTTGTACATGAAAAATAAAAAATAATTCTTCTTTTGTCACTTATTAAGGATAAAAATTAATTGGTTTTTATTTAAATTCAAATTAGTTTGAATTTCAACTTAAAACCTTATCCATATCTTTCCACACGTTGGCTGCTTTTGAAGGGGTCTATTGTGTATGAGAAAAGAAGGTCTTCCCAACTGATTTTCATGCCCAATTTTCTTTGATAAGTCTCTCTTTAAGTTAGATAAAGGTAAGAAAAAATTGGAGTCTAATTAAAATTCAAAAGAGTTTGAATTGCAACAAACTCCATCCCTTATCCTGTTTTATCTGGTTTGTGCAAAACCATAAAAAGGCCATAATTTTATGTGCCAAAAAAAGAGAGATCTTCACTACTAGAAATTAGAGAAAATAGGATCAAAAATACTTCTTTAGGATATAAGGATTGGGTGGATTTCCTTACTCCTTGGCGTGAACAAAAGAGGAGACCGTTCTCCTCTTGGGTGAGAGACCTAGAACTGTTCTAGATTTTTGGGTGAGAAAAAAATCAAAGAGAAGAGAGTTTTTATCTAAATTTTCTCCACCATCCAGCATCCTTCTCTGATCCATCTTTGATATCAAAAATATTTGAGATGATCAAAGAAGAGAACAAGTCAGATCTGCCATCAGAAGCTGACTGCGCGAGCTAGCACTCCCACAGAGGGCTGATGGATCCGAGGGGCTTCGTGTGGACCATCCATAGAGGTCGGATGCTTGTGCGGCTACTCAACATTAGCAAGAGCTTCATACCATACTTACCAGTAGTGAAGATCATCAACCCATGAAAAGGTGATGAGTTCTGAATCCTACCGATATAATCTAAAGGTTAGATCAAATTCAGGGCATCGATATGATCGATGCAATTTTCTATTTTATTTTAAATTTTATATGTAAATTTTTTATGTCATAGATCCTTAATGATTATTTAAATCAGATCTAAGATATATTTAAAAGATTAAAATATTTAATCTTTTATTATTTTGTTATAAAATTTTAAAAATACATGCTTTGAACTATCCATTTTTTCTTCATATCGTATCAAAGCCAGTTTTCTTATGACATAAATTTTTTACATATAATCTAATTTTAATTATTTAGATTAGATCTAAATAGTTAATTTTGAATCTTAGTATAGTAATCTAATTAGATAAATCCTCATAGTCATCCAGTCATAGGAGAAATCAGAATTTCACTATCTTATTTACCCATTTGATGGGATCTCCTACGGCATGTAGGGGTGTTGCATGATCTTTTTCATGATGATGAACCATGAAAAAAATTTTAAAATTTTATTTTAGATCTAAAATAATGTATATTAGATCTAAAATTAAAATTTTGATCATTAGATGATTGATTGTAAAAATATTTTACAAAATTGAAAACTATTTTCAAACACCAAATCTGAACTCATATCAGTCCAAAACTTAATTGAGAATTAAGCTATCTAGATTTGAAAATCAAAAATTAAGGTATTAATTTCATAACTCATGGGTTAATGGGTTAGCTCGAGTCAAATCCATTTAACTGAGTTAGACCTAGGGTTAGAAATCATTGATAATGGATCATATTAGTAATTGATCAAATCTAATTAAAAGTTTATTCTGATTGGATCAATTTCTTCTCTTAATCAATTTCAATAGTTGTAGTTGGTCAAGTCCATGTCTTTGATTAGACCAATATGGACTTTGATCATAGCTCCGTGGTTGAATCCAAGTCTATAAGTTGATCAAATTGAAAATGACTAACCAGTTGGTGTCTAAAGTAAGTATGGCAACTTTGATCGATGGTCATTAATTGGGAGCTACTCGCATAGATTGAGTCTATATCAAGTTAATGGCATATCCCTTCCATCGATCTCACTTACCTGGCCAACATGGTGAATCATGTTTTGATTAGATCACTTAATGCTTGGAGTTGACCCATGCTAATTAGAAAATCAGTATGACTGATTTAGGTGTCCCTAATTCAACCTGTCTTGAGTCCTCTTTATGACTTGGTGAAGTCAGTAGAAGGATTCATGACTGGTTGGCTGGACCAGCTTATGTCTGATCTTCTTAAATCTGACTTGGTGAAGTCAGTGGGAGGATTAAGATTAACTGATCAAGTCTCATCTCATTTCTCAATTCAACTAATTAAATCCTCTAAAATTGTTAGGTTCCTAAAATAAAATACTTATGGCAATAACTAGATCATAGCCTCTCATTAAGTTGGATGATAATGAGTCCAATAGTTTAGATAATCATTGGAGGTGCCACACGCTTGGTGCTCATCTAGCTGTCAGAATTATCATTCATAATATGTTGTTTTAGTTGTATCTTTCTGATGATGGTCAGGTTGGTCGAGCCACACTCAGACCTGATCACTCATTTGTTAGATACACTAAATTCTGACATGTTAATGGTTGGACCTAACCAGAACCTTCAGTGGAGGCACCACATGCCTGCTGAAGAGGTATCTGGAGAAAAATTGAATACTAAAAATTATTTGATGAAATAATTGATTAAGAACCTATCCATGGGTACACAAGGGTTGGTCGAGCCACACTCGGGCCCATGTGCAGTCTATGTAGATTTTAGTACCACTGTGGAATTAATGTAATTTCTCGAATTGAAGGTAGAGGCTATTAATTCGAATAAAATAGTGAAAGAACCTTTAGACTAAAATCCATATCTTTAGGCTTAATCAATTCATATACTAATTAGGTTATGGTTTTTCTTTTGCAGTTATGGCTACCACCTTGTCGCTCTGATCACTATTAGATAGTGATAAATTGATGGGATCAAATTTTGATAGATGGTATCGAAAGCTCAAAATAGTCTTGGAGCACAAACGAATCTTGTATGTATTGATAGATCCGACATCCAAGGAGCTAGCTCTGAATGTACGTAGCACGGTCAAAGACACTTATCAGAAGTGGCTCAACGACTGAACTATGGTTCGTTGTATTATGCTGGCGATAATGAATGATGAGTTTAGCCATCGTTTGAGAATATTCAGCCACAAGACATGTTGTAAATATTGAATGAGTCCTTTGGCACACCCGACGATGTTGAGAGATACAAGACTAGTTATGCCATCTTCAATGCTCGAATGAGGGAAGGAGCATCAGTCACTGATCATGTATTGTACATGATCGAGATGATTGAGCACCTAAGCAAGCTTAGCTTTCCTCTGCATGAGTAGTTGAGAAAAGATGCTATTCTGAACTCTCTACACAAGTCCTACCTCCCTTTCCATACTCATTTTTGAATGACAAAGCCTGCAGTTAACTACCACGGTTTGCTAGGGTTACTGCAAAACTTTGAGAAAGATCACCAGCTCCAAAAGGAGTCGGTGAATGTTGTGGGAGGGTCTTCTTCTAGATGTCGATCATTTAAGAAAGGAAAGAAGAACAAGAAAAGGTCCAAAGTGCTTGGGCACCCAAGCCCAGTCAAACCAAGAAACCCAAGTCCGATCAAAATCAGGCAGAATGCTTCTACTGCAAGAAGTAAAGGTATTGAAAAAGAAATTATCCTCAATACATTGCCTCCTTGGATCCGAACAGACCAAGAAAGAAGCAAGTTGTTGCAGACAAGGTATTATATAATAACACCTTGTAATTTTTTAATTTGTGATTCTACTACCTGGGTATTAGATACCGAAAGCCCTTTTAATATTTGCAAATCATTGCAGGGTTGCAAGTCAGTAGGAGATTTAAAGAAGGTGAAAGATTCCTTAATGTTGGAGATGGAAGACCAGTTCCAGTTATAGCGTTAGGGACTATTAAGCTTGTATTCAAATCTAATGTAATTGTTCTAAGTGAATGTCACTTTTGTCCTTCTTTTTTATTGAATATTATTTCTGTAGGTCTTTTGGCCATGTACGGTTATGAAATTTTAATAAAAAAAATAATTTTAATATCATTATGAATGGTGTTAATGTGATGAATGTGAAAGAAAAATCACCTTTTTTCTTTGTAGGATCTTCCAGATTTCATCAAATCTGGGGTAGAATAATTTAAAATTTTATCCTATGCTATTTCAGATCTAATATCTTTTAGATTTAATTTTATTATCTGATATTTAAAATCTAAAATTAAATCTAAAAGTATGAGAAGTATAGACATACCTCAAGGGTAATCTGATTATCCTGTAGATGATCTCAGCACAGCCTGAGGTTCTGATGTAGCCACACAACTGCTTGGCCTCTACCAGTATCTACTTAGGTACGACTAGAATATCTTCTCCTCATGAATCTACACTCCAAAAATTAATCTCTACCTGATTTGGAAGTACTTCAGAATTCCTTCTGAAGTTGGGGCAGCAACCTGTCGAAGATGTCCTACAGCCTTCCTGTTCCAAGCATCACCACACCTTTTCCTTGCACCAGATGAATGTCCAACTCTTTGAAAGTGAAGAAGGGAGATAGGAGAGCAAGGAGGATGTGGAGAAGAAGGGAGGGGGTGGCAGCTATTGGATTTGGTGCATAAAACAACTTCAGCCTAAACCCTAGGCGCAGAAGGGTTTATATAGACCCTTATGCTGCGCAGTGCCACATCATTCTACCAATCAAAAATTTTAATTAATTCTAGAAAAAATTTGATTGATGGAGTGATATCATTTGATCACATCAAATAAGAACCCCACTCTCTCTCCTAAGTTGGCACCAACTTTGGATAAGCACAAGCAAGTGGCACCCAAGAGTCCATGTTAATCAGGACTCTTCATTCTTATCCATTTGGGGTGCCCACTTTAATCCAATTGGGCTCATGCCATAATTTGATTATGGCACCCAATTCAATATAGTTTTGGCATGTAGACACTCCACAAAAATCCTTCCAATGAGCTATCTTCAGTTTAAGACCCATATGTCAATATTTGATAGATGTCCTAAAATGAAATTGGCAGGTGACAGGAATTAGCAGGTGCTTGTCTTAAATTCATCTCATGAATTAAGACAAGCCTTTTCTGAGCTGGACAAGCTTCATTTAGACTGAGAGAAATTTTTTCAAGATTTTTTGGATGAGTCAAATCATATTTGGCTCAGTAGAGATAGAAAAGATTACACAAGGAGAAAGTTAGGCTCAATCAAGTGCTAGCATGATTTCTTGAACCTAATTGGATCTAATCCAAATCAATTGAGTTAGCCCAATTGATGACATCCAACCCTAACGCTTGTTTGTGTGATCCAATTAGTTTAATTCCATATGATAATGAGACATGTCATGATCTCATCATCGACATCATCGAAACTTTTTTCGATGGACCAAAACTCTTCTGATTCAGATAATTAGAATAATCGATCATCAATATCATTCTAATTGCTCTCAAAATCCACCAGTGACACCTAGCAGTATGTGATGGTAACTCATTAGAACTAAAGATGAACCTCTCGGTGCAGCTACCTGTGTGATTGAGTTTCTCTATCATGAGTTTCACTGAATTAGGGTTAAGGTGAACTCATCAAACCCAACAACAGTCATATGAATCAATCGATCGATTCGAGTCCGATATGAAACCCCAATGAAAAACTCCTTTTCCATTATTTCACTCTGCCATGGCCATGGGCTTAAGGACTCGATCTTTCGATCATCATAGGACTACTCCTCTCATCTACCGAGGTTGATAGATCCCATCTTGGTGCGACCTAGTTCCTACAATGAATATGCTACAGCCAACATACACCTCAGGGTTTCGAATGGCTAGGAGATCGAGTTATGATGTAGTCAAACTATAACACACTCAAGGTGAACTGTCGATGCACCTCAAGTCAAAGAACCAGATACACAACTGCAGCATCGAGCTAGTCATCGACAAGAAGGTAGACTTCCTTATGACTGCTCGATATGGTCACGCACAGTACTCTCGTTCTCAACGAATACCTGTACTCTCGCTTCGGTGACCATAGATTCAAGATACATCTATCCTAAGGAAGCGATCGTACACCAACCATCTGGATCGATCACCATCCTCATGATGATCCTATGGTCAAGAGCTATTTATGAGTTAGTTATGTAAATTCATGCCTTAAATTTTCAACTCTTGAAAATATAAATTGACATTCTACTAACTCAAAGGATGTATCACAGACACAATGTACACAATGTGATAGAAGAATAACTGATTTATTGATTTATAGTCAAAATTATAATTTTGCCCTTAGATTTGTACAGAAATATGTCAGCCAATCTGGTATCTAGGGCACACATCTAACAAACTCCCACTTGACCTAATGCCAATTGGCTACATATCTAAGTCCCATCTTCTCAAGGTGGGCTTCGATCTTTTGCTGGCCCAATGGCTTAGTCAGTGGGTCTGCCACATTGTCTGTGGAGTCGACTCTCTTGACCTCGACATAACTCTTTTCGAGGTAATCATGGATCAAATGAAATCATCGCTCGATGTGCTTGAACTTCTGGTGAGACCTTGGCTCCTTAGCTAGGGTTATGGCGCCATTATTATCGCAGTAAAGAGGTATGGCATCCGATGACATAACTTCAAGCTCTACGGTAAATTTTTTATACCAGAATGCCTCTTTCGCAGCTTCCAATGCAGCAATGTACTCTGTCTCTATGGTGGAATCAGCAATCACCATCTGCTTGGAACTCTTCCAGCTGACTGCACCATCATCGCAAATGAACAGACTCCCAGATGTCGACTTTCGATCATCTATATCAGACATAAAGTCTGAGTCTGTATATCCCTGAATCTGGAGTTCTCCATTCACAAAGACTAGAAACATATCCTTAGTCCTTCTCAAGTACTTAAGGATATATTTCACAGAAGTCCAGTGCTCTTCTCCTGGATTCGACTGATATCTGCTTGTAACACTCCCAACATGGGCTATATCAGGTCGTGTACATAGCATGGCATATATGAGGCTCCTTATTGCCGAAGCATAAGGGATCTTGCTCATGCGTTCAATCTCCTCAGGTGTGCTAGGGTACATCTTCTTGGAGAGATGAATGCCATGTCTAAAAGGTACTAAACCTCTTTTGGAGTTTTTCATGCTAAACCTTTTTAGCACCTCCTCTATGTACATCTTCTATGAAAGTTCGAGCATCCTATTTGGTCTTTTCTATAGACCTTATACCCAGTATAAAGGATGCCTCTCCTAGATCTTTCATAGAGAACTCCTTAGACAACCATACTTTGACTGAGGTCAACATGGGAATGTCATTCTCAATTAGGAGGATGTCATCTATGTACAATACGAGAAAGACAAGCATGCTCCCACTGACCTTTTTGAACACACATGGTTCCTCCTTGTTCTTGATGAAATCAAACATTTTGATCACATCATTGAAACGAGTATTCCAGCTCCGAGATGCTTGCTTAAGTCCATAAATGGACCTTTGCAGCTTGCAGACCTTGTGATCATCATCACTAGATGTGAAACCAAGTGGCTGTTCCATATAGATATCTTCCTCAAGATGTTCATTTAAGAACGTTATTTTCACATCCATCTGTCATATTTCATAATCAAAATAGGCTACAATAGCAAGCAATGTGCGGATGAATTTTAGCATGGCTACGGACGAGAAGGTATCCTGATAGTCAATGCCTTCGTGCTGACTATAACCTTTCACTACGAGCCTAGCCTTGAATGTCTCCACATTTCCATCTGCACCTATCTTTCTCTTAAAGATCCATTTACATCCAATAGGTACAATACCTTCAGATGGATCTACCAAGGTCCAGACTTGGTTTGAGTGCATCGAGTCAATTTCTGATCTCATTGCCTCTAACCATTTCTCGGAGTCGATATCTGATATCGCCTCGTCATAGGTCTTGGGATCATCACCATGAACCCCATTTCTCGTGAGGAATATTTCTTCTACATTCTCTTGTATGGTATCTAAGTACCTTTCAGGAGGACGAAAAACCCTAGTCGATCTATGAGGTGGAAGAGGTTGTGTTAAGACTGGTTCTAATTGATTAGGTTTCTCAGGTTCTTTAGCTCGTTGCTCTTGGGAGACATTCTCCTTGAGCTTAATTATTCTTTCGATGCCACCATCTTGAATAAACTATTTTTTAAGAAAAATAGCATTTCAACTCACAATCACATTGTGGTCTTCTGAAATATAAAAATAGTATCCTAATGACTCTTTAGGATATCCTATGAATCGAGCTCTAAAAGACCTGAACTCTAACTTGTCCGCCTGCTGTCTCTTGACATGAGCCGAACAACCTCAAATTCTGAGATGATTCAGATTTGGCTTCTTACCATGCCATATCTCATAAGGTGTGGTAGGAACGGTTTTAGAGGAAATCCTATTCAATACATATATTGTTATCATGAGACAATATCCCCAAAGAAATTTAGGGAGGTCTGTGAAGCTCATCATGGAATGGACCATATCTAATAGGGTCCGATTTCTCTGTTCTGAAACCCCGTTGAGTTGTGGCATTCCAGGTGGAGTCCATTGAGAGACTATGCCATTGTCCTTAAGATAGTCTAAGAACTCCTGACTAAGGTATTCACCTCCTCGATCTGATCGAAGAACCTTAATGGGCTTTTCTATTTATTTTTCTACTTCATGTCTGAATTCTTTGAACCTTTCAAAGGCTTCAGACTTGTGTTTCATTAAAAATACATATCCGTATCTAGACATATCATCGATAAAGGTAATGAAGTAGACATAGTTGCCTCTAGCCGGTATATCAAATGGGCCACACACATCCGTATGTACTAGGGCAAGTAGGTTTGTGGCCCTTTCCCCTTGTCCCACAAAAGGAAGCTTGGTCATTTTGCCTTGAAGGCATGATTCACAAACTAGATATGACTCGAAATTCAACGGATTCAATAGTTCGAATTTTTCTAATTTGTTAACCCTATCTTCCACTATATGACCTAGTCTTAGGTTCCACAGATACTTATCATTTAGACTATCTCTAGGCCTTTTAATTCTTATGGCATTCACATTTTGCTCGATATTAAATACAGATACATCAACATGTAACTGATAAAGATCGTTAATGATAAAATCATTTGCAACTTTATTATTTTCATAAAAAATATTACAATGGTCCTTATGAAAGCTAATCACATAGCCTTCTTGTGCTAAACATGAAACAGAAATCAAATTCTTGCTTACTGCAGGCACATAATAATAGTCTCTTAAAATTAAGTCTAATCCTAATGGTAATCGCAGAAGGTAGGTTCTCACGGCCATAGCAGCAACTCTTGCTCCGTTTTCAATGCGTAGGATCATCTCCCCATCTCTCAGCCTTCTGCTCTTCTCAAGATCCTGCATAGAAGTGCACAAATGAGCACTAGAACCAGAGTCAAGCACCCAACTGGATGCAGAAAAAATTGTAAGGTTAGATTCTAAAATGAGCATACCTCCAGAAGGATCATCCTTCTTGTTCTTTAGGGTGGCCAGGTACTGAGGACAGTTTTGCTTCCAATAGCTGTCTGATTGGTAGTAGAAATATTTTTCCTTATCAGCAGCCTTCTTCTTCGGTTCTATCTTCTGCTTCTTGCCATCCACCTTCTGCTTCTTCGCAGACTTCTTTTTCTTTCCAAAAGACTTTCTCTTGGAAGAAGTTCACTCACAGTAAGAACTGAGCCTTTTGAACCCTTCATAGAAAGCTCAGTCATAACCAGCATGTTCATTAACTCGATTAAGGTACACTGCATCTTATGCATATGGAAGTTCTTTATGAACTGACCATATGCATTGGACAAGGACTAAAGGATCACATCAATCTAAAAATCCTTATCTAAGATGATATCGAGTTTTTTAAGCTCCTCAAGGTCCTTGATCATTGTCAAACAATGATCTTAGACTGACTGTCCATCACGCATCTTGGCCTTAAAAAATTTTTGACAGACTTGATGCTTGACCGCGCGACTCTGTTCACCAAACAACTCTTGTGGGTGAGCCAACATTTGGCGGGTAGTCAAAATGTTCTCATGTTGGCGCTGCAAGTCATCAGACATTGCATCCAACATGTAGTACCTTGCTTTGTTATCATCATCCATCTACTTTTTCAGAGATACTCTCTGTTCAGCAGTCGAATGTGCTGGCATGGCAGGTGGGTCCTGGTCCAAGACATGAGTTAATTTTTTAAAATTTAGAATAATTCTGTAGTTTCTCAACCAGTCTTTGAAATTGGATCCAGTCAATCTGTGGGTGTCTAGTATTTTGATCAGGGGGTTGGAGGTAGACATGTTTCCTGTAGAGAGTCAAAAGTTTCTAGTTAGATTTTGTAATCAGACTTAACAAATTTGTTTAGAAATTTTATTTTTAAACAAATTAGGCTCCCACTATTTTTTTAGATCCCTACACTCCCTTGGTAGAGATGTGAAAATCTCCATGATTAGTGATTTTTAGTGGGTGGTGCGGTCTCACCGACTGGCTCACCACCTTACCTAACAGTTATTGGTGATGGGTCAACCGATGAGTGGACAACTCTTGTCTAATGATTCTCTAATCATGTTGCACCCAAAACTTGATCTCTAATTCATGAAGCTCATCGTGTCCGAGATATTGCTCCAATCCTTAGTTAAGTCAAACCTACCATTTGCACGAACTAGATTCCTGATTGGATCCCTCACCGTATCCAGAATATTGAGCCCAACCCATCCTCTAATTCATAGCATCTAATGCCTAATAGACATGGTTGCATTTTCGGTGCAACTAAGCCACTGTAACCAGTCGAGAACAATCAACCCCGGAAAGGGCCCGCACATCACAATGGTGGAAGACCTAGACTTAATATTTTCTTAGAGAGATTTGATTTAGGTCTCATTAAACATGACTTGATATAGTCATAACAATTATGACTAATCTAGTGGCATGGGTCAGCTTGAATTGTTAGCCACCTCTAATCAGAACTGAATCGACACATATGACCAGGTAAGTGAGATCGATGGGAGGGTAATGCCATTAACTCGATAAGAATGCATTCGAGTCGAGTAGCTCCCAATTAAAAATCAGTCGGTCGTATCTGTCCAACTTACCTTAGATACCAAATTATCGAACCAGAACTAATTGGATTAGCCTACAATCCAGGCTCTAACCACTGAACCAAATTAGGTCTTAACTTGATCGAGTCACATCTAAATGTGATTCGACCTTAATCCAAACTTAATCCTATTAGGCTGGTCAATTATTAGCTTTCATGATCCCACCTAACCAACTCTTGATTCGGTTTGATCAACTGCTAGATCTAATTGAGCTACCCAAGCCCGAATCTAATTTTATGAAAATATTTTAGATCTAAAATTCTCAATTTTAGACCAAATTGATTTCATAAACTTAATTCATTAATTAAGTTTGGGTTCATAAACAAAACATGTAAAATAAATCCTAGGGTTTCAGGATCTAGGGTTTTGCAGAAAAGTAAGTTTTGATTTCTGATTAAGGATGAACGCGCGTCACCCCTACACATCATAAGAACATCCCATTGAATGAGAAGAGAGGGTCTTAAAACTCTACTTCGTTCTTATGATCGGACAACCATGAGGAACACCTTAATCAGAAATATAAATTTAACTATAAAACTAGTTAGATCTAAATTTACATATCTCATATACAATTTAAGATCTAACTAATACATGCTTTGCATACATCTCATGTATCAATCTAATTAATATGCTTTCAGATCTGATACATCACATATAATATCTAAAAAATAAGATTTAAATTAAACTATTCAAAATTAAATCTATTCTAGATAAGTTACTGGAATAATTCTACAACTAGTCAGGCATGCAACAGATCAATTTTATGAAAAAATTAAAATTTTATTTTTTATTTTTTGATCTAATTATAACACTTATAACATCAAAAAAATAAAAAATAAATTTAATTTAATTTATATTTTAATCTCATTAAAACATAAAACTTAATACTGTTCATGGATTCAACTAATCCTAGTCTAGTCATGCATCTAATGCATGTTAGATCTTCTTAGATTTAATTTTAAATATTTTGATTTCAGATCTTATCATATTTGATGTGATATCTAAAATTTTTTAAATATTAGATAAATAAATATAAAAAAATTAGATCTAAATTAGATCTGAAATAGAGCCAACAATCTGACTCTGATACCAGTTGAAGAAAAAATCACCTTTTTTCTTTGTAGGATCTTCCAGATTTCATCAAATCTGGGGTAGAATAATTTAAAAATTTTATCCTACACTATTTTTGATCTAATATCTTTTAGATCTAATTTTATTATCTAATATTTAAAATTTAAAATTAAATTTAAAAGTATGAGAAGTATAGACATACCTCAAGGGTAATCTGATTACCCTATAGATGATCTCAGCACAGCCCGAGGTTCTGATGTAGCCATGCAAGTGCCTGGCCTCTACTGGTATCAACTCAGGTAGAACCTAGAATATATTTTCCTCATGAATCTATGCTCCAAAAATCAAATCTCTATCTGATTTGGAAGTACTTCAGAACTCCTTCTAAAGTTGGGGCAACAGCCTGTCGAAGATGTCCTGCAGCCTTCCTGTTCCAGGCATCACCACGCCTTTTCCTTGCACCAGATGAATGTCCAACTCTTTGAAAATAAAGAGGGGAGATAGGAGAGTATGGAGGATGTGGAGAAGAAGGGAGGGGGTGGCAGCTATTGGGTTTGGTGCATAAAACAACTTCAACCTAAAACCCTAGGCGCAGAAGGGTTTATATAGACCCTATTTGGCCATATCATTCAACCAATCAAAAAATTCTAATTAATTTTGAAAAAATTTTGATTGATGGAGTGATATCATCTGATCACATCAGATAAGAACTTTCACCCTCTCTCCTATGTTGGCACCAATTTTGGATAAGCACAAGCAAGGTGGCGTCCAAGAGTCCATGTTAATCAGGACTCTTCATTCTTATCCATTTGGGGCACCCACTTTAATCCAATTAGGCTCATGCCATAATCTGATTATGGTACCCAATTAATATAGTTTTGGCATTTAGACACTCCACAAAAATCCTCCAATGAGCTCTCTTCAGTTTAAGACCCATATGTCAACATTTGACAGATGTCCTAAAATAAAATTGACAGGTGACAGGAATTAGCAGGTGCTTGTCTTAAATTCATCTTATGAATTAAGACAAGCCTTTTCTGAGTTGGACAAGCTTCATTTGGACTAAGAGAAACCTTTCCAAGGTTCTCTGGATGAGTCAAATCATATTTGGCTCAGTAGAGACAGAAAAGATTACATGAAGAGAAAGTTAGGCTCAATCGAGTGCTAGCACGATTTTCTTGAACCTAATTGGATCTAATCCAAATCAATTGAGTTAGCCCAATTGATGACATCCAGACCCTAATCCTTATTTATGTGACCCAGTTAGGTTCAATTTGTATGGTAATGAGACATGTCGTGATCTCATCATCGACATCATCGAAACTCCTTTCGATGGACCAGAACTCTTCTGATTCGACAATTAAAATGATCGATCATCAATATCATTCTAATTACTCTCAAAATCTATCAGTGATACCTAGCAGTATGTGGTGGCAACCCATTAGAACTGAAGATGAACCTCTCAGTGCAGCTACCTGAGTGATTGAGTTCCTCTATTATGAGTCCCGACTTAATTAGGGTTAAGGTGAACTCGTCAAACCCAACATCAGTCATATAAATCAATCGATCAATCTGAGTTGATGTGAAACCCCAATGAAAAACTTTTTTTCATTATTTCACTCTGCCATGGCCATGGGCTTAAGGACTCGATCTTTCGATCATCATAGGACTACTCCTCTCATCTATCGAGGTTGATAGATCCCATCTTGGTGCGACCTAGTTCCTACAATGAATATGCTACAGCCAACATACACCTCAGGATTCTGAATAGCTAAGAGACTAAGTTACGGTGTAGTCAAACTATAACACACTCAAGGTGAACTGTCGATGCACCTCAGGTCAAAGATCTGGACACACAATTGCAGCATCGAGCTAGTCATCGACGAGAAGGTAGACTTCTTTATGACTGCTCGATATGGTCACGCTCAGTACTCACATTCTCAATGAATACCTGTACTTTCACTTCGATATCTTCACACCATAGATTCAAGACACATCTACTCTAAGAAAGTGATCGTACACCAACCTTCCGAATCGATCACCATCCTCGTGATGATCCATGGTCAGGAGCTGTTTATGAGTTAGTTATGTAAATTCATGCCTTAAATTTTTAACTCTTGAAAATATGAATTGACATTCCTACTAACTCAAAGGATGTATCACAGACACAATGTACTCAATGTGATAGAAGAATAATCGATTTATTGATTTATAGTCAAAATTATAATTTTGCCCTTAGATTTGTATAGGAATGTGTCAGCCAATCTGGTATCTAGGGCACACATCTAACAAAATGAATAACTGAATAATGATATTTACATATTATCACAACCTGTTAGTGTAATGTACACATCCAACAAACACCCTAGAATTAGTGATGTCTCTGATATCTACCTTTGGTCTTGTAGGTTAGGTCATGTTAACAAGAATAGAATAAACAGGTTGACACAAGAGAAAATTTTCGAAGTCAGTGATTGTGAATCACTTCCAACTTGTGAGTCCTGTCTCCTTGAAAAAATGATCAAATCATCTTTTACTGAAAAAGATGAGTGAGCCAGTGAAGTTCTAAGTTTGATACATACTGATATATATGGACCTATGAACACTAGTGCTAGAGGTAGATATTATTATTTCATTATATTTATAGATGACCTATCGAAGTATGGGCACATCTACTTAATGACACATAAGTCAGAATCATTTGAAATGTTCAAACGATTTCGTAATGAAATAGAGAAATAAACTGTAAAGAGTATTAAAACTCTTCGATCCGATCGAGGAGAAGAATACCTCTCTAGTGAGTTTCTGACATACTTAAAAGAGAATGAGATTCTCTCATAATGGATCCCTCCTAAAATACCACAACATAATGGTGTATCGAAAAGAAGGAATCGAACCCTGTTAGACATGGTTCAGTCCATGATGGGCTTTGTAAGTCTGCCGATTTCTTTTTGAGGATACACACTCGAGTCGGCTTATTATATTTTAAATAAAATTTTGAGTAAATTTATAAGTAAAATACCACATGAGATGTGGACAGGACGTAAGCCAGCACTCTCTCACCTGAGGGTTTAGGGATGTCCGGCTTATGTCAAATGATTGAAAACTGACAAGCTTGGACCTAGATCTGACAAATATCTATTTATCAGGTATCCAAAAAAAGACCAAGGGATATTAGTTCTACCTTACTGATGAACAGAAGGTGTTCGTCAGTAATAAGGCTATCTTTTTAGAAAAAGAGTTCCTTGGTGAAGGAACTAATATCTCAAAGATTAAACTTGATGAAGTTTGATCAGTAGAAGAACCAACAAAATCTAGTAAACCCATAGAGTCGAACTTGATTAGATCAAATTCAAAACCTATTGTAGAAATATCTTTAAGAAGATCCAATAAATTACCACATTAACCAGATAGATACTATAATTTTTTAGTCTAGGATGGAGATCCAGTTGAACTTGATGAGAACAATGAGGATCCGATTACCTATAAGCGATGCAAAGGTCTGACTCCGATAAGTGACTGGAAGCCATGAAATCCAAAATGGAGTCCATGAAAATAAATAATGTATGGACATTGGTTGACCCACCTGAAGGGATAAAACCCATAGGGTGTAAATGGATCTTCAAAAAGAAAAGGGGCACAGACAGGAAGGTGGAGATCTATAAAGCCTGTCTGGTTACCAAGGGTTATCGTCAGCATTATGGTATTGACTATGACAAGATGTTTTCTCCTGTGACAATGCTCAAGTCTATTTAGATTATACTTATGATAGCAGCACATCTAGACTATGAAATCTGACAAATGGATGTGAAAACAGCCTTCCTAAATGGAGAGCTAGAAGAAGAGGTGTATATGATATAATCTGAAGGTTTCATATCCACAGATGAGTCTAAGGTGTGCAAGCTTCAAAGATCCATCTATGGACTTAAGCAGGCATCTCGGAGTTGGAACATGCATTTTGATAAAGTGATCAGAACGTATGGCTTCATTAAGAATGGAGAGGAACCCTGCATATACAAATAGGTTAATAACTCTGTGGTAGTATTTTTTGTTTTGTATGTCGATGATATTCTCTTAATCGAAAATGACATCCCTGCATTATAGGAAATAAAAGTTTGGTTGTCATCACAGTTCTCTATGAAAGACTTGGGAGAAGCATCCTTCATCCTTGGAATGAAGATCTATAGAGATAGATCTAAAAGATTGCTTGGATTATCTCAGTCGACGTACATTGATACTGTGCCGAAAAGGTTCGGCATGAAGAATTTCAAGAAAGGTTATCTTCCGATAGGCCAAGAAATTTTTCTCTCGAAGAGTGATTGTCTGACAACTCCTCAAGAGAGAGAGAGCGTATGAGTAGAATTTTATATGCTTCGATAGTAGAATCTATTATGTATGCCATGACATGTATATGACTGGATGTGGCATACTCATTAGGAGTAGTGAGTAGATACCAGTCCGATCCAGGTGAGAATCACTGAAAGGTCGTAAAGACCATCCTTAAGTATTTGAGAAATACTAAGGATCAGTGGCTTATCTATGGAGAATCTGATTTAAAACTTGTGGGATTTACATACTCCAGTTTTCAGTTAGATCATGACGATAGCAAAAGTGTATCAAAATATATTTATATCCTGAACGATAGAGCAATCTGTTGAAAAAATTTCAAGCAGCACACTGTGGCCGACTCTACTTATGAGGTGGAATATATCGCGGCATCCAATGCTGCGAAGGAAGCTGTGTGGCTATGAAAGTTCATCAATGAGCTTGGAGTGGCACCCTCCCTTGATGGCCTCGTCTTATTGTACTGTGACAGTACTGGTGCCATTGCTCAAGCGAAGGAACCGAAGTCACATCAGCGGACCAAGCACATTCTGTACTGCTACCACCCAGTCTGAGAGATCGTAGATCGAGATGACGTCGAGCTTCAGAAGATCGACAGAAAGGAGAACCTGACCGACCCATATACTAATGCCCTTGGCATCAAGGAGTTCAAAGACTACAAATCAAAGATGGGTATAGGATACTGCACTAATTGACTTTAGTCCAAGTGGTCTATTCTAAGTGGTCCATTGGGTAAGCAGCGGAGGTAAGATATACCCATTGCCGTAGTTAAAAGGGTTCCCGCTACGCACCTTGATTGAGACTAAGAGTCAGAGTGAGGGACTCTGAGTGAGTCTAGGGTCTTGCAGGATCACTACTGGCCAGTAGCCATTCTTTAGGTGCATTTGCTTTAGCTTGAGTGCTTCCATGCCTGGAGTTGTTGAAATTTATGTTCCAAAGCCAATCATCAGCCTGTTGACGGTTGTGCTTATCATTGTAATTGTATATAAATTATTGAATTAATAAATATTATTTGATTTTTTCATCACTGTGTACATCTTATTTTGAACTCCTGTTATGTGATGAAGTCCTTAGAACTATTTGATTTGATATAGGAGGATATATCATTTAGTCCTTAAATGAGTTTGCGACCAAATAATATGCTATTACTAGAACGATAGATATATCAATTGTTGGTCATTGTGTGCCATATAGGTTGGTTGTCCTCTTATCCAAGGAGTGTAGAGATGCTGGTATAGCATGCAGGTAAAATATAAGAGTATATTTACTGAACGTGACCAACTCCGGAGCACTCTGCTATCAAGAGTTACTCTGAAGAGATATAGGTATAAGTGTCCCTCTGACCTGAGATCACCATGGTGACTTGCAAGCAACTCACTATGCTTTGGTGTCAGACTATCTAAATTTTTAATTCAGCGATGAAAGATTTTTGGGCATAGTCAAGTACTTGTAAAGTCAGTGTGTGAGTCAAGATGGAATTGACCCCTCTGAATAAGTAGGAGTTAATGTATCAGTGTGTTTCAATTCAGTAAAATCTTAGTCGGGGTAATCCATATGATGAATTTTGAAAATTAAAATACAATATGGATGATCATATTAGGATTGGTAGTTAAATCCTAGGTCACCTTGAGCATTTGGATCAAAGGGATGAATTATACGGTAACTATATTCAAATAGGTTCTTGAGTATTGCTTAGCATACATTCGGTTTATCTGAATATCGGGTACCATCGCTAGATGATTACTCTGATTGGTATAAGAATCAATTCCTGTGCTACTGGCTTAGGTTTGAACCTATGGGGTTACATACTTTAGAAGTTTCTCTCCAATCACATGACTGATCTGAAGAGTTCCAATCAACGGAGACTCTGGTGAAGAGTCCAACTTGATGAGGACTCTGCTGAAGAGTCCCATTGGACAGGGACTTTAGAGAAGAGTCTCACTGGACTTGAACTCTATCATTAATGAAAGATTAATTAGTGATTAAATTAATAATTAGCTCAATTTGATTAAGCATTAAAGTCTGGATCAAATCTAATTGAATTTGATTCAATCAGGTCAAGTCTGATTAAGTTATGAGATGACCTAATCGGTAAGGAAGAAATGATCTTGATTTAATCGAATCTATGGCTTAATTAATTTATTTATTTGATCAAATTTAATTGAAATTATAAAAGTCTAATTATCTTAGGTTCATCATATTTTATTTGGGTCTAATTGGATTGGGTTTGAAAGAAATCCAATTGGTTGAACCCTAGAGTCCCAAATGAGTAGGACTCTATCCCTTGTGCCACCTAAATTGTCTCATGCCTTTTCTCACCACACAAAATCAGTTTATATGTGAGAAAATTAAAAAATAATATTTTTTTTATTGCTCATTAAGGATAGAAATTGGTTGGTTTTGATTTGAATTCAAATTAGTTTGAATTTCAACTTAAAACCTTATCCATATCCTTCCACACGTTGGTTGCTTTTGAAGGGGTCTATTGTGTATGAGAAAAGGAGGTATTTCTAACTGATTTTTATATCTAATTTTTTTTGATAAGTCCTTCTTTAAGTTAGATAAGGGTGAGAAAAAGTTGGAGTCAAATTGAAATTCAAAAGAGTTTGAATTGCAACAAACTCCACCCCTTATCCTATTTTATCTAGTTTGTGTGACAACCATAAAAAGGTCACAATTTTGTGTGCCAAAAGAAGAGAGCTCTTCACCATGAGATATCAGAGAGAAATAGGATCAAAAATACTTCTTTGGGATGTGAGGATTGGGTGGGTTTCCTTCCTCTTTGGCGTGAACAAAAGAGAAGACCGTTCTCCTCTTGGGTGAGAGACCTAGAACTGTTCTAGGTTTTTAGGCAAGGAAAAAATCAAAGAGAAGAGAGTCTTCATCTAAATTTTCTCTACCATCCAGCATCCTTCTCTGATCCATCTTCAACATCAAAAAGGTTTGAGATAATCAAAGAAGGAGATCAAGTCAGATTTGCCATTAGAAGTCGACTGCATAAGCTAGCACTCCCGCGAAGGACTGATCGGTCCGAGGGGCTTCGTGTGGACCATCCGTAGAGGTCGGATACTTGTGCAGCTACTCAGCATTAGTGAGAGCTTCATACCATGCTTATCAATAGTGGAGATTATCAACCCATGAAAAGGTGATGAGTTCTAAACTCTACCGACATAATCTAAAGGTTAGATCAAATTTAGGGCATCGATGTGATTGATGGAGTTTTCTATTTTATTTTAGATTTTATATGTAAATTTTTTATATCATAGATCCTTAATGATAGTTTAGATCTGATCTAAAATATATTTAAAAGATTAAAATATTTAATATTTATTATTTCACTATAAAATTTTAAAAATACATGCTTTGAACTACCTGTTTTTCCTTCAGCGGCATCATGGGCTATGGCGTGAGGTTTGTGTATCCCTATCCCTTCTTTCTTACAACAACCAAATATTGATTATTAGGGACTCTCCTCTCTCTCTTTTGTCCATATTTGGACATGGAGTTCTCCTCTTCTCTTTATCCAAAAATTGGATAAAATTTTTACATCTCTAGTGTAGAGATTTGGTTTATGGATTTTAGGAAGTGTTGGTGCAAAAATCTGCCTGCGCCGGAGAAGCTGGAGTTGAGGAGGCCGCGGTCGCCGTCGGGACCTGCAAGGGAAGTCTAAACCAGAGGTGGGGTTGCTCCGGCAAGACCCTCCGACGCTCAAGTCAGTTCTCTGTCTCAACAAGAATGGAGTGCTCGAACGGAGAATTTAGCAGAGTTATGAGATAAAAAAAATGAGCTTAAAAAATAACGTATCTGAGTCCCCCCTTTTATAGGCGGGGGAGGCAACGGACTGATGGCGACGTGCGTAACTGCCTGGTAGTGGGCCGCCCATGGTCAGGGGAATTGATTGCGAAAAGATAGTGGAGCGGACACGCGGGTATCACCTCGACTTGCCACATGGAATCTGTTATGAAGGGTGGAGCAGCGTCCGTTGTCAGGGGAACCGCATGGTATCCATCGCAGGAGGTGGAGCAGGTTCGTGGCTGTAACCGTGGCCTGTCAGGGGGATAATGGAGCTGTGCGGAGTCCGCCACAGGAGGTGGAGCAGGTTCGTGGTCGTTACTGCGGCCTGCCAGGGGGATAATGGAGCTGTACGGAGTCCGCCACAGGAGGTGGAGCAGGGTCGCAGCCGTTTTGAGGGCCTGTCAGGGGGCGTGGATCTGTCGACTGAAGCTCGACAACGGTCGGAGCCGTCGTGAGCGGAGTCCGGCTCTCGTAGGAGTCCGGGCGGAGCTGTTCTGATGTCGGCGGTGGAGCCCGGCTCCCGTAGGAGTCCGGGCGGAGCAGCGCTTGCTGATGGCGGTGGAGCCCGGCTCCCGTAGGAGTCCGGGCAGAGCTGCGCTGCAAACAAAGTCAAGGGTGAAGTCCGGCTCTCGTAAGAGTCCGGACTGAGCTTACCAGCAATTGATATTGAGAGCGGAGCCCGGCTCCCGTAGGAGTCCGGGCGGAGCTGTTTTGATGTCGGCGGCGGAGCCCGGCTCCCGTAGGAGTCCGGGCGGAGCAGCGCTTGCTGACGTCGTCGGAGCCCGGCTCCCGTAGGAGTCCGGGCGGAGCTGCACTTGCTGATGCCGTCGGTGGAGCCCGGCTCCCGTAGGAGTCCGGGCGGAGCAGTGCTTGCTGATGGTGGTGGAGCCCGGCTCCCGTAGGAGTCCGGGCGGAGCTGCGCTGCAAACAAAGTCAAGGGTGAAGTCCGGCTCTCGTAAGAGTCCAGACTGAGCTTTCCAGCAATTGATGTTGAGAGCGGAGCCCGGCTCCCGTAGGAGTCCGGGCGAAGCTGTTTTGATGTCGGCGGCGGAGCCCGGCTCCCGTAGGAGTCCGGGCGGAGCTGCACTTGCTGATGCCGTCGGTGGAGCCCGGCTCCCGTAGGAGTCCGGGCGGAGCAGCGCTTGCTGATGGCGGTGGAGCCCGGCTCCCGTAGGAGTCCGGGCGGAGCTGCGCTGCAAACAAAGTCAAGGGTGAAGTCCTGCTCTCGTAAGAGTCCGGACTGAGCTTACCAGCAATTGATATTGAGAGCGGAGCCCGGCTCCCGTAGGAGTCCGGGCGGAGCTGTTTTGATGTCGGCGGCGGAGCCCGGCTCCCGTAGGAGTCCGGGCGGAGCAGCGCTTGCTGACGTCGTCGGAGCCCGGCTCCCGTAGGAGTCCGGGCGGAGCAGCGCTTGCTGATGGCGGTGGAGCCCGGCTCCCGTAGGAGTCTGGGCGGAGCTGCACTTGCTGATGTCGTCGGAGCCCGGCTCCCGTAGGAGTCCGGGCGGAGCTGCGCTGCAAACAAAGTCAAGGGTGAAGTCCGGCTCTCGTAAGAGTCCGGACTGAGCTTACCAGCAATTGATGTTGAGAGCGGAGCCCGGCTCCCGTAGGAGTCCGGGCGGAGCTATTTTGATGTCGGCGGTGGAGCCCGACTCCCGTAGGAGTCCGGGCGGAGCAGCGTTTGCTGACGTCGTCGGAGCCCGGCTCCCGTAGGAGTCCGGGCGGAGCTGCACTTGCTGATGCCGTCGGTGGAGCCCGGCTCCCGTAGGAGTCCGGGCGGAGCTGCACTTGCTGACGTCGGTTCCGCCGTGGGTTCCGGCTATGGGTATTTTATACCCAACACCAGTCCCCCTACATCCGAGTTTTGAATTTCAAATGAAGGAAGTACACAGAAGTACAGCCGAAACCATCCCTTCGAATCCCGCGCCCTGCCGCTCCCAGATATTTTGGCATTAAATGAGCGCGTGCCGGAGTCTTTTCGAATTGGGGCGGAATGAGGGGACGCTTCGAAGACCCCGCAAGTACGCTGGCCTATGTACGGCGCAATCATGGCCCTGCCAACCGCCAGCCGCCTTCAGCCGTCTGCCATGGGGAGTGGGACACGTGTCGAGCGCGGACTGGCCTGGGGGGATTCGAGATCATTATGGCACCGGATCCCAGGGTCTATTTAAACCCGTCCTCCCCCCTTCAGGCGTCCTACTCCATTTTTGATTTTTGCTGGCGTCCGTCATCTCCCCGAGAGTCTGCTCTTGCGAACGCCCTTTCGAGCCGTAGGCACCTTTCGTCTCTCGCCCCCCGGGTCCTCAGAGCAAGATAGGTTAGTGCCCACCTTCTTTTCACCGCCTAGGGCTCTTTTATCTTTTCATTCTCTTCGTGTCTTCCTCCGGGTTGACCTTTGGCGCTTCGTTCCCCTCTCAATTTGCCTTTCTAGGGCCCTTTAGGTTCTTCCCCGAGAAAAAATGTCTTCTGAATCTTCTGTCCCCGTAAGTTCTGGGAGTTCTTCTGCTTCGAACCCCCAGGCCCCCGTTTCTGCGGATGAACCCGCGCTCGGGGCAGGGTCTCGCCCGGTTTTCGCATCGGGCGCCATTTCGTGTTCGTCGACTCCGGACGAACTTCTCCTGATAAGGGCTCGATACGGGGTCCCTGCAGAGTACGACCTGGAGCTTCCTGGCCCCTCTGATAGGGCCAGCGCCCCCCCCCCGGCCGCTTTTGTCTGTATCAGGAGGCCTTTCGCGCCGGGCTTCGGCTTCCGCTCCCAAACTTCGTCGCCGCCTTCTTTCGCTTTTTAGATATTTCACTTGCTTCTGTTGCCCCGAATTCCTTTAGGTTTTTAATAGGGTTTCTCTCTCTCTGCCACATAGCCGAGGTCCAGCCATCCCTCTCCTTATTCAGACATTTCTACACCTTCAAACGCCATCCTTCAGCGAAGGACTGGTGGTACTTCTCCCCTCAGTTCGGCAAGAAGGGGTTGCTGAAGGGCGCCCCTTCTTCGATTCACAACTGGAAGGAGAAATTCCTCTTTGTTTACTGCCTGACCCTGGAATTGGGCCTACCCCCTTGGGGGTCTCTGAGGGATTCCGTCCGCCGGGCTCCTGGCCTAGGAGAGGACGACCTTCAGGCCGCCCAGAAGCTCCTGAGCTATCCCGCTCCTTCCCTTCCAAACCTGCTGAGGGAGCCGCTTCTCTTCAACATCGGCCTGAGCCCTCAAGATCCAGCAAGTATACATCTTTTCTTTTCTTGTCTTCTTCTTCCCTCTCTTCCTTTCTCTCTCCTTTTTCCTCTTTCTTCTTTTCTTTTCTCTTTTTTCTCTTTTCTTTTTTTTTTTTTTTTTTTTTTTGGACTGACTGGTGCTGCTTTTTCCTTCTTCTTTTCTTCTTCTTTCTTTTTTCTTTTTTTTTTTTTTTTTTTTTTTTTAGCAATGGACGCCGAAGCCACACGGATGCTTGCCAAGGCCATGAGAGCCCAGAAAAGGAAGGGCGCGACGACTTCCGGCTCGGCGAAGAGGGCCAGGGTGGAGGAGACGAGCCTGGCCGCGCCCGTCCAGGCGACCCCGACGATCGACATTCCTTCGGATGCCGAGCCAGCGGCCCCCGAGCTCCCCCAGGGAGCCCACCGACAGGGGTCCCAATTCCGGAGGTTCGCCCTGCGGAGGCGCCTGCCACGGGGAGGAGGAGAAAATCAGTGGCCCGCAGGCCGAGCAGCCACCGAGCCGCTGCAGACGAGTCCGTCTGCTCCGAGGGGGGATCGGAGAATCCCTTCAACGACAAGGCTCTAATCCGTCGGCTGCTCGATGGTTGCATCCTGTCCGATGTCGTGGAGAGGATCGACCGCGCCGATTCCGAGCAGCGGGCTTGGGACACCTTGGGGTCCTTTCTTGAGGTAAGCGGATTTTTATTTGCACAGTTGCCTCGGTCTTTGTTGTAATTCTCCATCTGTCTTTGCAGATCGGGCACCAGCTCTTCGCCTATGTCGAGGCGTCGGGCCGCATGAGAAGGGATCTCCTCCGGGCGGAGGAGCGCTGCCAAGATGAGGTCGTTCGTCTTCAAGCGAAGACGGCCGAGGTGGCCGCCCTCCGGGAGGCCCTGGAGAGAGAGAGACAGGACTGGAAAGAGGAAAGACAAGCCCGGGAGGAGGAGAGACAAGCCCGGGAGGCGGAGAGACGGAGCCTGGAGGAGTCGGTGAGGAAGGCGGAGGCCGAGGTCGCCCAGCTGGCCGAGCAAACCCCGGTTCTGGTCTCGGAGGCCAGGACCCTTGCGGTGGAGGAGTTCAAGGCCTCCGCGGAGATGAGGGAGCTGAACGTCCAGTTCGGCCTGGAGGCATTTACCAAAGGGTTTGAGCTTTGCCGGGAGAAGGTGGCTAGCAGATATCCCGATCTTGGCCTCGAATTCTTGGAGGAGTCCGACGACGAGGCCGGCCCTTCGCCCGCCACCACAGCAGTTGCACCCCCGCGCCGAACTCTCCACCCCCCGCTCCCGAGGTCTGAGACCTCCGACCTTGTATCTTTCTTTTGTTATCATGCTTCCTTTTCATTTGTCTTCAAGATCAATCAATAAAGCCGAATTCCTTTTTGTGGATGATTTTTTCCTCCCTCCGCTCCTTCTTTCCGGCCTTTCTTCTTGTAACGAATCGGTCTTTGACGCTTGCCTCTTCCAATGGCAGCGCCCCGCCGAAGCACTCCCCCTGCCCCTGGGGGTCCCGCTGAAGTCGACTATCCAGCGGCTCAAAAAGGAGGTCCTCCACTTGACGAAGAAGTTGAAAAAGTCGGAGGGCAAGCTCCGCCAGGCGAAAAAATGCTACTCCGAGGCCGCTGCCGAGGCCGCCCACTTCAGGAGTATCCAAGTGAGGGCGATCATGGACTACAGTCGGCGGAAGGCGAGCTTCACAAAAGAGCTTGAGGAATGTAAGAAGAGCGCCAGTGACCGAACTTGGGCTCAAGAGGCCAGGATCAGCGCCCTTAAAGTGGAGCTGTCGGCTGCCAAGAGGAGGATCGGCCAGCTGGAAGGAAACTCACCCCGACTCACAGCGCGGGATGAGCAGATATGGTCACAAAAAGTTTCCGACCTCCAGAAGCAGCTTCAAGATGCTGAGATGAGCCACGATGTGCAGCGGGCCAGCTGGCACCGACAGGTAGAGGAGTACAAGGGGAGATTCCGTCGAGCGGCGGACGAGGTAGTCCGTCTCCAGAGGCAGTTGGTTACTAGGGCGCAGCTTGCTAACGCCCAAGATAACGAAGATCTCCAAGCCCTGAGAGGCTCTGTCGAAGGGATTTCTGTCTCCCTTGGGGAGAAGACAGCTGAGTTACAACAAGTAAAAATTCAACTGGGGCTTGAGCGGAAGGCCGTCGCGGACGCAGAGGCGGAGTCTGAAGTGTTGCGGAAGTGGCATCGAGAAGCGGAGGCTGAGGTCCGGCGACTTCGTCAGGCGCTCCAGGACGTGCTGCGAAAGAAGGAAGAACTAGAAGAAACGGTGGAGAGCCTGAGGCCGTCCTGGTTGAGGGATGCGGGTGGTGACTCGAGGTCGGAGGAGGCAGGGCCCCCTTAGAGCCCCTTTGTCTTTATGTAGCTATTTTCTTTTTGTCGTTTTGTTTTTCTTTTTCTGGCCGCTCTGGCTTTGTAGTGTATATATTGAAAATGAAAAAAGGAGCGCTTTGTGTTACCTTGTTCACGTGTAGTACTGATAATGTCGATTGTTGGGCCTTTCTTGTCGTTTGGCTTGTTTGATGTAGATGTCGCCGTGGGGGGGGGGAGCTCCTTCCTTCCATCCGATCTTGTTGTGCGGCCGAGTCTTGCTACCATCATTGACCCCTGTCGTAGAAGTGGCGATGAGAGCCCGGCTCCCGTGGGAGTCCGGGCTAAGTCTTACCGGGCGACGGAACCCGGCTCCCGTAGGAGTCCGGGTGAAGTCTGGCTTGGCGGCGGAACCCGGCTCCCGTAGGAGTCCGGGTGAAGTCTTGCTTGGCGGCAGAACCCGGCTCCCGTAGGAGTCCGGGTGAAGTCTTGCTTGGCGGCGGAACCCGGCTCCCGTAGGAGTCCGGGTGAAGTCTTGCTTGGCGGCGGAACCCGGCTCCCGTAGGAGTCCGGGTGAAGTCTTGCTTGGCGGCGGAACCCGGCTCCCGTAGGAGTCCGGGTGGAGCCTACCTTTGCGGCGGAACCCGGCTCCCGTAGGAGTCCGGGTCTTCCATTTTACTTGGGCCGGTGGCGAGGTTCTCGTCATCAGCCTAGCTTGTGGGGGCGCGTTAGGGCGCTGTAAGGCCTCTCCCCCCTCCGGTCTAAAAGAACCGGGCCTTCGACATTGCTCAAGTTAGGGCGAGGTTTTCCTCCTGTCCCTAACAGGGCTGTGGGGGCACATTAGGGCGTTGTAAGGCCTCTCCCCCCATCCGGTCTAAAAGAACCGGGCCTTCGACATTGCTCAAGTTAGGGCGAGGTTTTCCTCCTGTCCCTAACAGGGCTGTGGGGGCACATTAGGGCGTTGTAAGGCCTCTCCCCCCATCCGGTCTAAAAGAACCGGGCCTTCGACATTGCTCAAGTTAGGGCGAGGTTTTCCTCCTGTCCCTAACAGGGCTGTGGGGGCACATTAGGGCGTTGTAAGGCCTCTCCCCCCATCCGGTCTAAAAGAACCAGGCCTTTGACTTTGCTCAAGTTAGGGCGAGGTTTTCCTCCTGTCCCTAACAGGGCTGTGGGGTCACATTAGGGCGTTGTAAGGCCTCTCCCCCCATCCGGTCTAAAAGAACTGGGCCTTTGACTTTGCTCATGTCAGGACGAGGTTCTCCTCCTGTTCCTGACACGGCCGTTGTTTTTTGGAGAGGTCATATCCAGTCATAATACATCCGCGTTAAGCAGGAGGGGTGCGTTAGCTAGAAAGAAAAGTAGATTCAAAACGAAACAGTAAGCAATACATTTACAGTTCTCCTGCTCCTCCTTGAGGCCCTCCGACGATGGAGTCGATGGTCCTGATAGGAGGCCGGTCTCCGGGCTGCTCCTCCCTCTTCTGTGGTTCGGGCGGTGGGAGGGCTCTTGGCCGGTCTCCTCTACCCTCGGGCCTGCGGCGGATGAATTTGTCGAGCCGACCTCGCCGGATGAGCTCCTCAATCTCGTCCTGGAGCTGGATGCACTCTTCGGTGTCATGACCGTGGTCGCGGTGGTAGAGGCAGAACTTGTTGGGGTTGCGCTTCCCGGGGTGCGTGCGCATCCTCTCCGGCCTAGGGATCAGCTCCCTGACCTCCATTAGTACCTGGGCCTTCGAGGCGTTGAGGGGGGCGTAGCTGTGGAACTTCCCTGGAGGGGAACCCCGCCGAAACCTATTGTCCGGGCTTCTCTGCCCGCATGCCCGGGGTGGAGTATGGGCGCGCTTGTGCCCAGGAGGGGATCGGGAGCGAGGCCGGGCTTCCCTTGGCCTCTTCTCAACTGCGGGCTTGCCAGAATCTCCCGCCTGGCGCTCCCTCGCAGTCTCTTCATCCTTCATTTTGAAGGCTTCTTCCGCTCGGGCGTATCCTTCAGCCCGAGCTAGCAGATCAGCAAAATCCCTGGGGTACTTCTTCTCCAGGGAGTACAAGAGGTCATTCTTCTGAAGGCCACCTTTCAGGGCGGCCGTGGCAACCGACTGGTCCAAGTTTCGGACCTCCAACGCCGCGATGTTGAAGCGGTTGATGTAGGCCCGTATGGACTCCCCTTCCCTCTGCTTGATGTTGATGAGGGACTCCGAACCTTTTCGGGGACGTCGGCTGCTGACAAAATGGGCCACGAATTGGTGGCTCATTTGGTCGAAGGAGAAGATGGTACCCGGCTTCAGTGCCGAGTACCAGTTTCTTGCCGCTCCCTTCAAAGTAGACGGGAAAGTCCGGCATAAGATGGCGTCGGGGGCACCATGAAGCAGCATCATTGTCCGGAAGGCCTCCAGGTGGTCCACCGGGTCCGACGTCCCGTCGTAGCTTTCAAACTGGGGGAGCTTGAAATTCGGCGGGATCGGTTCCTGCATAATCATTTGGGAGAAGGGAGGGTCAGTGCAGATATCCTCACCGTAAGCGGGAGGTGCATGGCGGAGTTCTTCGATCCGCCGGTTCATCTCCTGGAGCCTTCGGTCCAGGAAATCCTCTCGACTTCGAGTCTCGAGGGTCCTTTGGCAGAACGGGGGCAGGGATCTCCCAGGGGTGGAGTCGTGGTCCGACTAAGGGCTCTCCACCCTTGGATTCGCCTTCTCGGGAAGGACGGGGCGGCTAGCCCAGGTGGCCCGCCCCACCGCCGGGTTCTGGCATTCCGGAGATGCCCCTTCCGGATGCGCCGACGCCTGCGGCGGCTGCTGCTGCATCGCCTGTACGGCCTCGACGAGGCCCTTGACCTGCTGCGCCAGCAAGTCAAACTGCTCCGCGCCGACCGCCGTCGCCGGAGGGGGAGGAGGAGCTGGCTGAGAAACGGGAGGGGAGGCCGGAGCCTGAGATCTTGCCGCGGAGGCCGTGGACCGCCGGGTGGATGCCCTGCGCGGAGGCATCGGGTGCCGGTCTCGCGGGGGAGGATTAGGGGTAAATGACGGAGAGATGGCCGGAGGTGGCTCCGTTGAGCGCTCCTTCAAGAACAAGGGTGCTGCGAAGATACAAAGCCCTTCCTCTAGCGCCAATCCTGTTGGTGCAAAAATCCACCTGTGCCGGAGAAGCTGGAGTTGAGGAGGCCGCGGTCGCCGCCGGGACCTGCAAGGGAAGTCTAAACCGGAGGTGGGGTTGCTCCGGCAAGACCCTCCGATGCTCAAGTCAGTTCTCTGCCTCAACAAGAATGGAGTGCTCGAACGGAGAATTTAACAGAGTTATGAGATAAGAGAAATGAGCTTAAAAAATAACGTATCTGAGTCCCCCCTTTTATAGGCGGGGGAGGCAACGGACTGATGGCGACGTGCGTAACTGCCTGGTAGTGGGCCGCCCATGGTCAGGGGAATTGATTGCGAAAAGATAGTGGAGCGGACACGCGGGTATCACCTCGACTTGCCACGTGGAATCTGTTATGAAGGGTGGAGCAGCGTCCGTCGTCAGGGGAACCGCATGGTATCCGTCGCAGGAGGTGGAGCAGGTTCGTGGCCGTAACCGTGGCCTGCCAGGGGGATAATGGAGCTGTGCGGAGTCCGCCACAGGAGGTGGAGCAGGTTCGTGGCCGTTACTGCGGCCTGCCAGGGGGATAATGGAGCTGTACGGAGTCCGCCACAGGAGGTGGAGCAGGGTCGCGGCCATTTTGAGGGCCTGTCAGGGGGCGTGGATCTGTCGACTGAAGCTCGGCAACGGTCGGAGCCGTCGTGAGCGGAGCCCGGCTCCCGTAGGAGTCCGGGCGGAGCTGTTCTGATGTCGGCGGTGGAGCCCGGCTCCCGTAGGAGTCCGGGCGGAGCAGCGCTTGCTGATGGCGGTGGAGCCCGGCTCCCGTAGGAGTCCGGGCGGAGCTGCGCTGCAAACAAAGTCAAGGGTGAAGTCCGGCTCTCGTAAGAGTCCGGACTGAGCTTACCAGCAATTGATATTGAGAGCGGAGCCCGGCTCCCGTAGGAGTCCGGGCGGAGCTGTTTTGATGTCGGCGGCGGAGCCCGGCTCCCGTAGGAGTCCGGGCGGAGCAGCGCTTGCTGATGGCGGTGGAGCCCGGCTCCCGTAGGAGTCCGGGCGGAGCTGCGCTGCAAACAAAGTCAAGGGTGAAGTCCGGCTCTCGTAAGAGTCCGGACTGAGCTTACCAGCAATTGATGTTGAGAGCGGAGCCCGACTCCCGTAGGAGTCCGGGCGGAGCTGTTTTGATGTCGGCGGCGGAGCCCGGCTCCCGTAGGAGTCCGGGCGGAGCAGCGTTTGCTGATGTCGTCGGAGCCCGGCTCCCGTAGGAGTCCGGGCGGAGCTGCACTTGCTGATGCCGTCGGTGGAGCCCGGCTCCCGTAGGAGTCCGGGCGGAGCAGCGCTTGCTGATGGCGGTGGAGCCCGGCTCCCGTAGGAGTCCGGGCGGAGCTGCGCTGCAAACAAAGTCAAGGGTGAAGTCCGGCTCTCGTAAGAGTCCAGACTGAGCTTACCAGCAATTGATATTGAGAGCGGAGCCCGGCTCCCGTAGGAGTCCGGGCGGAACTGTTTTGATGTCGGCGGCGGAGCCCGGCTCCCGTAGGAGTCCGGGCGGAGCAGCGCTTGCTGACGTCGTCGGAGCCCGGCTCCCGTAGGAGTCCGGGCGGAGCAGCGCTTGCTGATGGCGGTGGAGCCCGGCTCCCGTAGGAGTCCGGGCGGAGCTGCACTTGCTGATGTCGTCGGAGCCCGGCTCCCGTAGGAGTCCGGGCGGAGCTGCGCTGCAAACAAAGTCAAGGGTGAAGTCCGGCTCTCGTAAGAGTCCGGACTGAGCTTACCAGCAATTGATGTTGAGAGCGGAGCCCGGCTCCCGTAGGAGTCCGGGCGGAGCTGTTTTGATGTCGGCGGCGGAGCCCGGCTCCCGTAGGAGTCCGGGCGGAGCAGCGTTTGCTGACGTCGTCGGAGCCCGGCTCCCGTAGGAGTCCGGGCGGAGCTGCACTTGCTGATGCCGTCGGTGGAGCCCGGCTCCCGTAGGAGTCCGGGCGGAGCTGCACTTGTTGACGTCGGTTCCGCCGTGGGTTCCGGCTGTGGGTATTTTATACCCAACAGGAAGAAAAGAGAAGAAAGGATTCTTCTCATGATCTCTAGCGTAGAGATCAATATCCTCCTATTTTTTCTTCTTCTCTAAGAGTATCTTGAGAGAAAAAAAATTTTCAACCAGCAAAATATGACCTCTGCAAGAGAGCTAGCACCCCAGTGAGATCAATAAGCTTCTAATCAGATCGAAGTCTCATATGGATACCCGTAGAGGCTGGATGCTTGTGTGGCTACAAGGAACTTTTGGAAGATATCTATGATTATCAGTTTATAGTGAAGATTGATCCATGCCAAGGTATATTCTCTATTTATTTTTTTCTATGATTATCAGTTTATAGTGAAGATTGAATCCTATCTCACATTTGATGATCCTGTTTATGGTTTTAAGATTTGATCTTATGCATACTTAGATTAAATTAGATTTAATCTAAAAATTTTTAAATTTCACTGCATACTCGTTTTGTAAAATTTTTGCATGCATGAAACCATAAAACTCCAATAGTGGTATTAGAGCTAGGTTATATGTATAAGATTAGGATTTAGATCTAAAATCTGTAGAGAAAAATTTTAGATCTAAAAATTTTTGATGTCATTCTGATATAAGATTGTCCTGACATAACTTATTATACTATATGGTTATCCTAGAATGATGTTAAAATTTTTAATTAAAAAAATTTATACCTAATTTTTTAGTATATATGTGATATATGTTTTGTTGTTTAGATCTGAAAAGAGTTTCAAGATCTATTTTGATTCATATATATGATATATAAAAGTATGTTTAGGGCTGAAATTTATTTCTATGACCTGACTTATTCATGTATATGATATATGTATGTATGTATGATCTGAAAATTATTTTGAGATCAAAACATACTCTTCATGCAAAGAATTTAGATCTAAAAATTTAAATTTAAGATTTAAAATTAACGCTTGTGCATGAGGGATTGGTCATGGGTAGATCAAATTAGGTCATGTAATTAGATTACATCTAAGATTTTTGACTTGATCATATTGGGTCTAAATCGATTTGTTAGTTGATCAAAATGAGTCAAGTATTGATTAGGATGAGGTCAATAGAGCTTAAGATCATACAATTATTGTTGATCGAATTGATTAACATCCATATGTAGAATTGATTAACCTAAGGACCTAATTTGGCTTTATGGCTCGAATCTGATTCACCTAAGCTAACCTATTCGGATCAATTAAACAATTGATGTCGAAGGTAAGTAATTGAAAGGTGGTTATTTAATTGGTTTCGTTCACTGATCTGACTAATTTATTGATATCTAAGAAAAGTAATGGAGGGACCCCCACCAATCTCTCCTTACCTGATCAATTTAAAAGATTGAGTCTCAAATATGGTTACTTGACGATTTGATTTAGCCCATATCAATTAGATCAGTCATGTGATGACTGATTAGATGAGATCTAAATTCAAATCTCTCCATAAATATTAAGTCTAATAATCTACCACCATTGTAGATGTGCGGGCATACTACTGGCATTGATTATTTTCGACTGGTCACAGTAGTTCAGTTGCATCGGGAACAAGCAACCACTCTATTAGCAAAGAGTTGCTCCAGGATAAAGATGGGGTTAGGCTCAATAACTGTTAGGTGAGGGATCCAATGAAGGCTTTGCACCTACTTGTGAATGGTGAGTCTAACTTAACTAAGGAGTACGGACAATAACTATTAGGTGAGCCCACATGACTTAGAGACCAAATCACTGCAGCATGCTTAGAGAAGCATCTGGGCAAAGTGTTGTCCACGCATCGATGTTTGTTTGTGTTACCAATAACTATTAGGTGAGGTGTACAGCATCGGTGGGAACACATCACCCACTAGAAACCCAGTTATCGTGTTAGAGTTTTCATTTCTCCATCCGGAGAGTGTAAGAGATCTGATAAAATAGTGGGAGTCTCTTTTACATCTAAAGGTCCCTAGAGCAAATTATGAAATAAGCACAAACATCCAATTAGAATCTTTGCTCTCTGCTGTTTATTGTGTCAGCTTTCAATCTTCTAGCTCAAATCTTAGATATCAATCAATTAACTGAAACCAATTACATAGACTGGCTTACAAACCTAAGAATTATTCTTAAGTTTTAAAAAATTAAGCAATGTTCTCTACCAGATTATTCTAATGTTAACAATCTGTCCAACCCAAAGTCAATGAGCTATACTTGATGAGTGGATGGACAATGTTAATAAGATAGATGCTATATGTTGAAATCCATGTTAGATAAACTCCAACATATATATGAGCACATGTTCACTACCAATGACATATTGATTCATCTACAAATGTTGTAAGGTGATCAGAGTTACACAGTGCATGTGATGCATGATAGACAGTCAGTCTATGATCATTATTTGATAATGATCAAAGACATTAAGGAGATTAAAAGGCTCGACATGACCATGCATAAGAAATTGCTTGTGGATTTGATCCTACAATCTCTGATTAGTTTATATGGATAGTTTATGGTAAACTACCATATGAATGACCATCTTCGCATCTTATTTGAATTGGTCAAATTATTGGTAACAAAGAAATCTTGAAAGAGTTCAGAGGTAAATACTTGAAGAGCCTAAAGAAACAAAGACACACCTAGAGTAAGCATGTCAAAATTGCTCAATACTATTCTTACAATTTTTTCTTCTTCCAGTTGAGTTATAGACTCGAGTGATTTTATAGAGTCGATGGGAAGGTAGAGGGCTGAGAAAATAATCCTTAAAATTGATAATAGGGCAAGAGTTACTGCTATGGCCATGGGTATCTATCCTTTGTAATTATCATTTGAATTTAGTTTTTCGAAATAGTCTTTATCATTTGCATGGTGATGCATCTGTGAACTTAATTGAGCAAGCAGTGAATGCCATTAGATCTGAGAGATTCAGAATTGAGATAAACCTTAAGTATATGTGGATTCTTAGGTCAAGTCATATTAGAGAAGAAATAATTAACAAACTAGAAAATTATGGGCTTTTGGGCTCATTGACTTTGGAGTCATATCTAGTTTGTGCATCATCTTTTTGAGAAAATATGACCAAGCTACTCTTGTGGAATAAAAGAAAAAGGACCACTGAGATACTTATCCTTGTACATATTTGATGTATATAACCCATGTGATGTGCTACTAAAAGGAGTTGTCTCTACTTCGTTACATTTATCGATGATCAGTCATGGTATGGATAAGTATATAAGATACAAATCTAAAATTTTTGAAAGATTCAAAGAATTCAAATGTAAAGTAGAGAAGCAAATCGATAAATTCTTAAAGATACTTCAGTCAGATCGAGGATGCAATATCAATGAAAAAATTTCTCGATTATCTCATAAAATGACGTAGTTTCATATTGGACCTCTCTTAGTCTATCTCAGCTCAACGAGATAAGAAAAATCATGGGACTATATGAGATATGGTTCGGTTCATGATGAACTTTATTGATTTATTTTGTTTCTTTAGGGACATACTTTATTTCTATAGAATTGGGTTCTCTCTGAACCTATTCCTACTACACCGTATGAGATATGGCATGGTGAGAACTAAATCTTGATTATTTCGAGATCCAAAGATGTCCAGTCTGTGTCAAGGACAGCACGTGAATATGTTAGAGGATAGGTCTATAAAGCTCATCCTAAAAGAGTTTGGGATATTACTTTCTAATAAGATTACAATATGATTGTGATCCGATATGCTATCTTCTTGAAAAATTATTTAATCAAGATGAAACAGTGGGAGAAATGTTAAGCTCAAAGAGAGTGTCTCTGAAGAGCAATGAGCTGTAGGACCTAAAAAATCTATTCTTGATAAGCCAGTAGATGTATATTCCTCCTCCACCTCCTACATATAGTAGGATCTCCAATCCTCTCAAAAGATACTCAGGTATGCTTAACAGAGGATGTAGAGAAAATTATTTCTCATGAGAGATAGGGAACATAGAGATGATCTCAAAACCTACAAAGAGGTGATGTTAGATATCGACTCTAAGAAAAGATATGAATTAGCTTTCCAGACTGGATATCTTTTGAAGATTTCTGTATGGAGTAGCTTATGGATTTCACTTCTTGTGATAGGAGATCACAAAGTCCGTGATAATCTTGGAGTTAGAACATTGATATGATCAAATTGCTTGATCAGAAATGAGGAATTATGTGTTTCCAAAAGGGTCAATGGGAGTGTCCAATACTGACATCAGTTAAAATATGATTGAATATAAAATTCTCTATGAAAGACATGAAGCAAGCATCCTAAAGATCTATAGAGATAGATGCAATTGGATGCTTAAATTTTCATAAATAAAGTACAGAGAGTAGATACTGAAAGGGTTCAGCATAAAAATCTTGGAGAGGGATCTGCTACCCTCTTGGTTATAGATGTATGCCATATAATGTACTTGAACTGATATAGTTAATACTGTGAATGTTACGAGTAGATATTAGTTGTATCCAGGCTAGGAGCGCTGGATTGTTGTGAAAACATCCTTAAGCTCTTGAGAAAAATTAAGAATTTATTCTTAATTTGGAGAAGGATCAAAGCTAGGAGTGGGAGGATACACCAATTCAAATTTTATGTCTGATATTGATAGTAAAATATCTATATCATAGGTGTGTTCCTGTGTCGAAATCTTGGAAGGGTTCCAAATAATTTATCGATGGAAGCTGAGTATACTTTAGATGTGTAGGATGCATTCTGGTTCTAATGTTAGTTACGAAATTGGATGTTATGTCATCAGATGCCATGACACTATACTGTAAAGACAATGACACCATAGCCCTTGCTAAGAGCCTAGGTCTCACCAGATATCCAAGCACATAGAGCAGCAGAACACGCGACTATCTCAAATAGAAATACACAGAGGTGCAGAGAGCAAACTCCACATGTGATGTGATTGACCCATTGGTAAGTCACTTAGCTAGCCTAAGACTAAAGCCTGTCTTATGAAGATGGGGCTTGGTACATGGTAGATTGGCTTTAGTGTAAGTGAGAGATTATTGGATGTATGCCCTAGAAGTCAATCTTGACTGACGCATATTATATTTTTAAGATATATTTTTATACTTTATGGGTATTTATATTACCATTTATATTTTATGCGTCCATGAATCATCCAAGAGATTAACAAGATGATAACACATATTCTCAAAGAGTTAAGAATTTGAGACATATATCATTGATAGTTAATTTTTAAATTGCTCCTGGTCATACAATCATCGTGGGGATGGTGATTGATCTAGATAGATCCATGCATGGATCGCTTCTTTTGGATAGATGGGTCTCGAGTCTGCAGTATGGTTACATTGGAGCGAGACTGCAGATGATTGTTAGAGAATAACTAGTACTGAGCGTGACCAACACGAGAAGTCACATAGATGTCTGCTCACTCATTAGTGACTTTCTCGATGCTGCAGTTGTATGACTGATCCTTTGACCTGGATGTTACAGCTGCTCACAGTGAGGCTGCTGGAGTTTGACTACACATAAACATGGATCTCAATGAGCCCTTGTAGTGGATGTTGGTGATAGTTAGTCCACTGTAGGAGTAAGGTGTACACCTAGACGAGATCTATCGATTCTAGCAGAAAAAAATAGTCCTATGAAATTTAAGAAGCTGAGTCTTTAAGTTTATGACCATAGTAATGTGATTAATGAAAAAGAGTTTTCATGAGAATCACATATAGACTCGAGCTGATTGAATCTATCATATGATCAATGATGAGATTTGATGATTCATCCATGACCTGCCATCTGATCGAAACTCATGATAGAGAGACTGTATTATACGTTAACTGCACATAGAAATTCATCACCTTTTATTCTACTGGGTTGCCACTATATACTATTAGGTATCACTGGTGGATTGTGAGACCCACAAACATCATCTTGATGATCAATGATCCTTGGTAGGCAGAGTTGGAATGGTTACAATCCATTGAAAAGAGTTTTACTGATATTGTGATAGAGATCACAATATATCTTACTATCAAACAGAATAGAACCTATGGGGTCACACACAAAGAGGCTTTTGACTAATCAGATGGTTGAATTATGATCATGAATCATGATAGGATTTGATTATCAATTTGATTGATGATTGATCCAATACAAAAGTTACAATTAAATAACTCGCTAAAGAGTTAGTGAGTTATAGAAGGATTAATTGGCAATTAGATTGCTAATTGGCTCAATTTGATTGAGCTATGGAGCTTGCATCAAGTCTAATTAAATTAGATATTATTTGACTTGACATGGATTTGATTTGATCAAACCTAATTGGGTTATAAGATAACCGAATTGTATGAGAGAATGATTCCTAATTGAATTAGAATTTGAGTTTGACTCAGTTCCTAATTAGACTAGGATCTAAATAAGAATGTTTGAGTTTTTATTTGGACTAAAAATTCTCATCTTCATGGGTGCACCAAATCCTAATTGGATTAGGATTAAATTGAGTTTGACTCAAGCACCAAGAGAGAGTCCAAAAGGACTAGGATTCTTCCTCTAATTAGGTGATATCTAATCTAAATAGTTTGAGCTCCAAATTAGATTTAATTTTTTATCTATTTAGATATAATCAATTCTTAATATGATTAGGATTGGTTGGAATTTAAATTAGTTTAAATCAGCCACCTAAAGAAGAGTCCCATGAAGATTAAACTCCTCCCTCTCCATGCGCCATAAAAGTCCCATGCCCACTTATGTTTAATGCCATATCCTCTCCTCCTTTTTGTGCATGTAAGAGGTCCACGCCATCTCCTATTTAACATGTAAGAAGGACTCTTAACTTCAGGCTTTCTATGAGGTATATGGGTGAAAAATAAGGTGGTGGGTGGCCACAATTCTAGAGTCCAAAGGAGTTTAGACTCTCACCAAAACTCTATCTCTTCTCTATTTAAACCATGCATCCTATGGGGCAAAAAACAACCAGATAGGGATCAAGTTTTGATGCCAAAAAGATGGAGAGATGTGTGTGAACATTCAAGGGAGAAGAGAGGCACGGCATCATGGGCTATGGCATGAGGTTTGTGTGTCCATATCTGTTGCCCAGCTATGCAACCCAAGAGGGGGGGTGAATTAGGTTTCTAAAAATTTTAACTTAACTAATGACTTATGAAAAATGTTTGTCAATAGCGAAATGAATGAGGAGAAAAACCTTAGTTCAAGATTAATTTGCCTAAAGCAAGAATACAAGGAAATAATGAAGAGTTAAAGAGAAGCAATAATGCACACCACAAACACAAGGATTTATAGTGGTTCGGTGCCAACCTTGCACCTACGTCCACTCTCCAAGCTCCTACTTGGGAATTCCAATCCACTAAACTTGTATTCAACCCGAATACAAATATCGAAAACTTCGACACTAGCTATCCCAAGCTAGTCCACTTATTTTTGGGTACAAGCCAACCCAATACACTCCGATTCTAGGTTCGGATCAACCTTCCCTTATTTTGGAACCCCTCCAAAACAAAAATAATCACTCAAAAAGAGTAAAACAGTTTATAGCACAGATAAGTACAAGAAAAGCTCCTTTAATGAGCGTATATAACTTTAAATACACTTTACTTAATAGAAGAAGCCCCCTTTTTGGATTTCCTCAAAGTGGATGGAGAATTGATTGAGCGCTTGAGGAGTTGGTGAGCTTTGATTGAAGGCTTCTTGAAGGCTTTAAATGAGCTCTTGATTAGGGCTGAAAAGTTGGCTTGAGAAACTCTTTCTCTTTTGAATGCTCTTGAATGCTCTCTTGAATGCTCTTCAAATCTCTTTCTTCTCTTCTTAATGTCTTGCTTATCTCTTCTTTGTTTCCCACCTTTTGAATCCTTTTATAGCTTTAAGAAATAGAGAAAAATATTCTAGACAGAAAAAGAGCCGTTAGAGCACATTAAATGAGCATTAAAAGCACTTAAAATGGGTTAAAAACTAGCCGTTGCGGAAAAATCCCGTCGCAGGGGTCGACTCATGCCTCAGGGGTCGACTCATGAGTCGACCTCTGTTGCAACAACCAGAAAATGAGTTTCTATAATTTTTGATCCAAAACTGCAGAAGTCGACTCATGAGTCGACTCATGCCTTGTGGGTCGACTCATGAGTCGACTCACAGACCGTGCCAAGCCAAAAATTCAGCGTGCCAAACTGAAAATTCAGCATGCCAAGCTGCTCATTGTGCCATGAGCTGACTCATGAGTCGACTCATGGATTTCAAACATGCATAACTTCAAAAATACAAGTCCAAAAATAATAAAATTTTCGCCAATAGATCACAAATCTTTTGCTCTACCAAATGATACTATTAAATCAGGGTTTTGGTAAAATTATGATTTTGCCCCTGAAGAGCACAAAGACTTTTCAAATAAAAAATATTGGTACCCCTTCAATCTGCTTTGTAATCATCAAAATCAATCTAGGAGCAACAATCTCTCCCTTTTTGATGATGACAAAACACTTGAACAAAAGCATTTATGTGAAATATGAATTTCAAAAGAATGCATTATAAGTGCATATGCTTGAAAAGAAAAATGATTCTTTTGGCATGTGATCCAAATGGTCATATACAAAAATAGTTTGCCCATTTGCTTAAAGATTTGAAAATTTGCTCATTGGATTATGTGATTTTGGTGTTAGAGCAGAAATTTTGTTTTTGTTATCAGAGCAAGCTGTATCTTGAAAATTTGCTCATTCTCATTTGATTTTAGTTTTAGTATCAGAGCAAAAATAATTAGGTGTGCCAATGCATGTCTAAGAGTTAATTTGAAAGTGTATCAGAGTATTTTAAATTTAAGATGTATCAGAGCAAGTAAGAATTTTAAAGCATATCAGAGCATGTTTAAAGAAGTAATTTTAAAGGTTGCTCATTTGCATTGTACTTAGCAATTTACTCATTGTATTTTTAAGTCATGTAATAATTTTACTTTTGATACTGTTCTTTAAATTTCTTCCCAATTCATTCATTTTATTTTCAAGTCTTTTAATAATTTATAATTTTGCTTTTGATATGTCTCTTTTTCTTTATAATTTCTAATAATTTATGGTTTTACTTTTGATGGATTTCTTTTTCTTTAATTTCTCATAATTTATGGTTTTGCTTTAATTTCTCCCCCTTTTTGACATCATCAAACATGGTTAACTCCCCCTCTTTTTCTGAATACATTTTCTCTTTAATACTTTTAGTGCTAATCATTGATGTTTGCTCCCCCTTAATACAGCAATCATTAACAGCAATCATCAACAAAGAGAAGATATATAACCAAAAGATGATTGACATCATTACAAAGAGTATATATATAAGTAAAAGATGATTAAAACCATAATTGTTTCAATACAAATGTCATAACATAAAAGTCAACTAGCTAATGTCAATACATGGCCCCAAAATACAGATCCTAGAAAGAACAAGACACTAACACCTAGGATCTAGTAAAGATCATGACTGGATGGATCGGAGTCATCAGAGATAGGATGAGGAGATGATGGATCTCGACCAAAGAACGTCCTCTACCCCGTCTGCCTCTGGCACGAGCAGGTGAGCGAGATGAACTAGGAGGCTGAGAACGCTGCGAGGCCAAGGACTGAACTGAAAGAGTGAGTCTGATGGAGTCAAGAACGTTCAGTGCTCTGGAAACAGACTGAAGTAGAGCAGTGAACTGGGTAGATGCATGCTCACTCGAGCCTCGGATCTCTCTCCTCAATAACTCATATCCACCCTCCAGTGCACCTCTGAGCCTGCCAGCCTCTGCAGTAAGGTCTGTGACCTCAATAGTGGACTCTTGTGGCTGAGGATGGGCCAAAGCTAGGACTTGCCCCTGCAAGTCAAGAACTCTCCCAGTCATCTCCAAACGGTGTCCTCAAGCTGCTGAATCCGGATAGACTGATCTGAGATCAACTGAAACACAGTGGAGATATGGAGAGTCAAAGTCTGATCAGATGAAGTGGCCCCTGGTGTAAATGTAGAAGTGCTCCACTGTCTAGATAGCAAAGAAGCCACACGCTGTGATATCTGCTCGATCTGATCATCAGCCAATCTGAACTCTGATGTAGGTGCGCTGCTCTCTGGCTGATGTACTGGTGTGGGCCTCCTGGTGAACTCTGAAGGGCCAGTTCTGGATCTGGAATAAACTGGATATCTGGTGAAGCTGCCCTGAAGTCATGGATAGGAGATGATGGACCTTCTTCTTCAGCTCTGTCTTCTACTCTGTCCTCAGCTCTCTCCTCAGAACCCTTGATCCAACCACCATCAGTCTTTGTAAATCCCATGCGGTGCAGGGTGTGTTGGTTGAAGGTGTCTACATGAGAAAGCTTAGTAGATGCCTCCCCCTCAAAGCTAACTCCAAACCTCCTAAAAACTCGAGTAAGGGCCATACCAAAAGGCAAATGTGCCTTAGATCTCTTCAATGTCTCTCTCATGGCCTCTATCATTAGTGCAGGGAGGTTCAGGGGGGTTTGAGTGATAACATGAAACATAATACAAATATCTCTACTGGAAAGTAGATCATGCCTACCACTCCTAGGGAAGAAGAGCTTCGTCACCAACTGATGTAGGATCCTCATCTCAATAGACAGAATTTTTGCTTCCAGTTTGTTCAAACTCCCCGTGTAGGTTCCCCCTAGAATAACACTGATCCCCTCTTCCTTTACTGGGAGTTCCATATAAGAGTAACCCTCACTGGGCAAATGTAGTATTTCTCCCAATATACTAGGATCCAGACAAATATCAACACCCTTGACTGTCGAAGTCACTGATCCATTCCCATAATGTAGATTATGATAAAATTCTCTGACTAGGTCTACAAAAGTGACTTCCTTAAGAGAACAGTAGAACCCCAACCTTGGTTTTTAATTTTTGTTCCAAAAGTAAAACCCTCCTTTTCAAAGAACTGAAAATCCACATTTTTTCCGATTTCGACTTTCCTATCAGATAGAGGGATCTTACTGGGGCTTAGGGATGATTGAGAAGGACCTTGAGCTGACACAGAAGCCGGAGTGGGAGCAGTGGAGGACTGAGCAGCTTGCCTTTTTCTGCGGACATTTTCTTCTAGCTCACGGACCGACTTTCTTCTCTGTGGGAGCTTCATCTTCGGAGCCATTCTCAACACAGCGGCAGGCAGAGAGACTTGGAGGATCAAGTGGATGAGTGGAAGAAGGATTACAAAAGAATGGAGAGAGATTTTGGTGGAGAGAAGAGGCGGATTTGAGAAGAACGGTGGAGTGCTAGGGCACGCTCCAACCATTTCAATCAAAGGGAAAAGACACGAAAATCCCCTTTCCCAGGTGGCGATTTATGGTGGAGAGGAGAAGGGAGAAGAATCTTGAGCTAGATCCTTGGTTTTGGAGAGAATGAGGATGAGGATGTCGGTTTTTGGAGGGAGGAAGACGAAGAGATGAGTCGGCTCACGAACAGCCTTCCAAATAAAAAGAAGGAGCCCGTGGGAAGTTGGCAGAAATTACAAGTTTGCCATAGGGTCGACTCAAGGGGGTCGACTCATGAAACTCAGAAATTCAGAAAAAATATGAATAAATTCCAAAAAAATTTGAAATTTTGGGAGAAGGAATTTTGCTCAAAGATAAGTTTTGAGAATGACAAACTTGAGCTTTTGGGACCAAGATAGATGATGGAAATTGAGCTTAAAGAGTTTTTGACATCAAATCTTTGGAATTTGAGAAATATTTAGGCATATGGATCAAGAATTCCTAGATTTCTCCTAATTTCACAGAATCTGTCCTCACTAAGGGCCTTTGTAAAGATATCAGCTAATTGATTTTCAATGCAAACATATTCAAGAATTATATTTTTGTTTTGAACATGTTCTCTTATAAAATGATGTCTTATTTCAATATGTTTGGATCTTGAGTGTTGAATTGGATTTTTAGATAGATTTATGGCACTTGTGTTGTCACATCTTATTGGTGTTTCATTAAGTTTGATTTCAAAATCTTCGAGTTGTTGCTTAATCCACAAGATTTGAGCACAACAACTTCCGGCTGCAATGTATTCGGCCTCAGCCGTAGACAGTGCTACCGAATTTTGTTTCTTGCTAAACCATGAGATTAGGTTAACTCCAAGAAATTGGCAAGTTTCACTTGTGCTTTTTCTATCTAATTTACATCCAGCAAAATCAGTATCTGAATATCCTAATAAATCAATTTGTGAGTCCTTAGAGTACCATAACCCTAGAGTTTGAGTACCATTCAAGTATCTAAGGATTCTTTTAACAGCATTCAAATGAGATTCTTTAGGATTAGATTGATATCTAGCACATAAACAAACACTAAACATGATGTCAGGCCTACTTGCAGTTAAATATAATAATGAGCCAATCATACCTCTATAGTATTTTAAGTCTACACATTTACCTTCATCATCCTTGTCAAGCTTACATGAGGGGCTCATGGGTGTGCCAATTGGTTTGGAGTTCTCCATTCCAAATCTTTTGAGTAGTTCCTTGGTGTACTTGCTTTGGGTGATGGAGATTCCCTCTTTTGTTTGTTTGATTTGGAGTCCGAGGAAGAAGGTAAGTTCTCCCATCATGCTCATCTCGAACTCCCCCTGCATGAGCTTAGCAAAGTCTTGACAAAGAGATTCATTAGTAGACCCAAAAATTATGTCATCAACATAAATTTGTATAATTAGCATATCATTTTGATTTCTTTTAATAAAGAGGGTTGTATCTACATTACCTCTTGAAAAACTATTATTTAGTAAAAATTTGCTTAGCCTATCATACCAAGCCCTAGGTGCTTATTTCAGTCCATATAAAGCTTTATTTAGTTTAAAAATATGATTAGGAAAAGCATGATTTTCAAATCCGGAGGTTGTTCTACATAGACTTCTTCAGCAATATATCCATTTAAAAATATACTTTTAACATCCATTTGAAATAATTTGAATTTCATAAAGCAAGTATATGCAAGTAGAAGTCTAATGGCTTCTAATCTAGCAACAGGTGCAAAGGTCTCATCAAAATCAATTCCTTCTTCTTGATTATATCCTTTAGCAACCAATCTTGCTTTATTTCTAATTACATTACCATGCTCATCTAATTTGTTCCTAAAGACCCATTTTGTGTCAATTATTGAATAATTTTTAGGTCTTGATACTAAGGTCCAAACATTATTTCTTTCAAATTGATTAAGTTCCTCTTGCATTGCATTAATCCAATTATGATCATTTTCAGCTTCTACAATAGTTTTTGGTTCAAGTTGAGATACAAAAGCACAATGATTAAATATATCTCTAAGTGAAGAACGAGTTTTCACCCCATGCATAGGATCACCAATAATTAACTCCTTAGGGTGGTTGTGAACATACCTCCATTCCTTGGGTAGGTCATTTGTACCTTGAGGTTGTTCTTGAATTTCTTCACCTCTCTTATCTTGTTTGTCTTCTTGTTCCTCATTCTCTGGAGTTGCTGAATCTTTCAGAGTGATCTCCTTCATACCTTCTATTAGAGGATCTGCATCATCAACACCCTCATTCTTCCTTGAAGGAAGATCGTTAGATTCATCAAAAACAACATGTATGGACTCCTCAACTACTAAAGTTCTTTTGTTAAAAACTCTAAAAGCTTTACTAGTGGAGGAGTAACCCAGAAAGATTGCTTCATCTGATTTTGCATCAAATTTACCAAGTCTTTCTTTACCATTATTTAATACAAAACATCGGCAACCAAAAACATAAAAATATGCAATATTTGGTTTTCTTCCTTTCCAAAGTTCATAGAGATTTTCTTTAAAATTTGTCTAATCAAAGCACGATTTAAAATGTAACATGCTGTGTTAATTGCTTCCGCCCAAAAATATCTGGGAAGGTTGCTTTCACAAAGCATGGTACGGGCCATTTCTTCTAAGGTTCTATTTTTCCTTTCAACTACCCCATTTTGTTGGGGTGTCCTAGGAGCAGAGAAGTTATGGCCAATTCCATTTTCATCACAAAAATTTTCAAAGTCTTGATTTTCAAATTCAGTTCCATGATCACTTCTAATATTTTAAATTGAAAATTCTTTTTCATTGGTGACTTTTCGATAAAATTTAGTGAAAATATGAAAAGTTTCATCTTTGTGTGCCAAAAAGAAAACCCAAGTAAAACGAGAGTAATCATCTATAATTACAAAACCATATCATTTTTCTCCTAGACTAATGGTTCTAGTTGGTCCAAATAAGTCCATATGCAAAAGCTCTAAAGGTCTAGAAGTTGAAACAATATTTTTGGATTTAAATGAAACTCATGTTTGTTTACCTAGTTGGCATGCATCACAAATTTTATCTTTTTCAAAATTCAGTTTCGGCAAGCCAAGAACTAATTCTTTCTTAATTAATTTTGAAAGAGAGTGCATGCTAATGTGTGCAAGTCTACGATGCCAAAGCCAACTAATCTCATTAACTTTAGCATTCAAGGATACTAGGCATTGCATGTCTATTTTGGCTAAATCATTTAAATCTACCATATAAACATTGCCATGTCTATGTCCAATAAATTTAATGCCATCGTTAATAGGAATAGTCACAATGCAAACAGATGATTCAAAAATAACTTTATATCCTTTATCACAAAATTGACTAATGCTAAGTAAATTATGCTTTAAACCACTAACTAGCAAAATATTTTCAATAAATTTGGAGGGAGTGATACCAATGTTACCTATCCCGATGATCTTTCCTTTGCCATTATCTCCAAAGGTGACCATCCCTCCATCCTTAGCATCAAGCGTGATGAATTGTGATTCATCACCAGTCATGTGTCTCGAGCATCCACTGTCAAGATACCATTTCCTGTTTCCTCCTTGGGATGCTAGATACACCTGCAAGCAAAAGTCAAGTTTTTGTTTTAGGTACCCAAGCTTTCTTGGGTCCTTTTTGGTTAGTCAAAATGGTTCCTTTTGGAACCCATATTTTCTTTATAGTTGAATTTGCAGATTTGTCAAAGAAGCAGGTATATGACTTATGTCCTACTCTACCACATTTGAAACAAGTAATATTGGTAGACTTGTTACTTAAGAAATTTACATAAATATTTTTCAGATATTTTTATTTCTTCAAGGGGTTATAGCCAAGTCCAGCCTTATCATATACAGCTTTTTGATTATCAAGAATCATATTGAGTTTGTTTGAACTTAAAGTGAACTTATCTACTATTGGTTTCAGCTTGACAATTTCATTCTTTAAGCTTTGATTTTCTTGAAGCAAGGTGGATTTTTCAATTGAAAAGCTTTCAGCTTGTTTCACTAAGGATTGATTTTTCAATTTCAGCTCTTTGTTTTTCATCCCTAGTTTCTTTAATTCATCAATTAAATCATAGAATGCTTCATGCAATTCTTCAAATGTAAATTCACTAGGGGTTTCAGAAATTATCTCATTTTCGTGTGCCATAAGGCACAGGTTGGCTTGTTCGGTTGAGGTTTCCTCATCGGAGCTTAAGTCATCACTCGCACTCCATGTGGCCATCATTTCCTTCTTCTTGAACTTTTTGGGACCTTTCTTCAGTTGTGGACATTCGGATTTGAAATGTCCCAGCTTCTTACACTCGTAGCAGATAAGGGGTTGATCTTTCTCTTTCTCTTTGCTTTGTTCCCCTTTTGTGAATGGCCTCTTTCTCATCCCCTGTTTTTTTTTTCTCAAAAATTTTTTGAATCTTCGGGTGATGAGAGCCATCTCTTCATCTTGTCCTTCATCTTCAGTGTCATCTGTTTCTTCATCAGGAGGAGCTGTGGATTTGAGGGCGATGGTTCTTTTCTTTTTGACTTCTTCCTCTTGATGTTGCTTCATGCTTAGCTCATGAGTCATCAAAGATCCAAGAAGCTCTTCTAGAAGTAGAATGTTCAAGTCCTTGGCTTCTTGGATGGCAGTCACTTTGGCTTCCCAAGTTCTTGGTAAGGACCTGAGAATCTTTCTTACAAGCTCACTGTTAGTATAGGACTTACCAAGACTCTTTAAACCATTAATAATATCAGTAAAGCGAGTAAATATTTCAGTAATGAACTCATCATGCTCCATTTTAAACAATTCATATTTATGCACAAGCATGTTTATTTTAGATTCTTTTACTTGATTGGTTCCCTCATGGGTTACTTCTAACCTATCTCATATTTCTTTAGCAGATGAGCAAGTAGAAATGCGATTAAATTCGTTTGCATCAAGAGCACAATAAAGTACATTCATTGCTTTAGCATTTAATTGGGCCAACTTCTTATCAACCTCATCCCATTCTTTCTCGGGTTTGGTTGATTCCTCACCATCTATAATTTTAGTGGGTGTGTGAGGACCGTTCACTATGATACTTCACATATCATAGTCGAGTGCTTGTATGAATATTTTCATCCGAGCTTTCCAATAGGTGTAATTAGACCCATTAAAAAGTGGAGGTCGGTTGGTGGATTGCCCCTCGGCTAGAGAAGTACCGACATGGGTTGCCATAGATCTTTGGCTCTTTGATTGTTTAGATCAAAGAAGGGCTAGAGCATCGGGCTCTGATACCACTTGTTGCCCAGCTATGCAATCCAAGAGGGGGGGTGAATTGGGTTTCTAAAAATTTTAACTTAACTAATGACTTATGAAAAATATTTGTCAATAGCTAAATGAATGAGGAGAAAAACCTTAGTTCAAGATTAATTTGCCTAAAGCAAGAATGCAAGAAAATAATGAAGTTAAAGAGAAGCAATAATGCACACCACAAACACAAGGATTTATAGTGGTTCGGTGCCAACCTTGCTCCTACATCCACTCCCCAAGCTCCTACTTGGGAATTCCAATCCACTAAACTTGTATTCAACCCGAATACAAATGTCGGAAACTCTGACACTAGCTATCCCAAGCTAGTCCACTTGTTTTTGGGTACAAGCCAACCCAATACACTCCGATTCTAGGTTCGGATCAACCTTCCCTTGTTTTGGAACCCTTCCAAAACAAAAACAATCACTCAAAAAGAGTAAAATAGTTTATAGCACAGATAAGTACAAGAAAAGCTCCTTTAATGAGCGTATATAACTTTAAATACACTTTACTCAATAGAAGAAGCCTCCTTTTTGGATTTCCTCAAAGTGGATGGAGAATTGATTGAGCGCTTGAGGAGTTGGTGAGCTTTGATTGAAGGCTTCTTGAAGGCTTTAAATGAGCTCTTGATTAGGGCTGAAAAGTTGGCTTGAGAAACCCTTTCTCTTTTGAATGCTCTTCAAATCTCTTTCTTTCTCTTCTTAATGTCTTGCTTATCTCTTCTTTGTTTCCCACCTTTTGGATCCTTTTATAGCTTTAAGAAATAGAGAAAAATATTTAGGCAGAAAAAGAGCCGTTAGAGCACATTAAATGAGCATTAAAAGCACTTAAAACGGGTTAAAAACTAGCCGTTGCGGAAAAATCCCGTCGCAGGGGTCGACTCATGAGTCGACTCATGCCTCAGGGGTCGACTCATGAGTCGACCTCTGTTGCAACAACCAGAAAATGAGTTTCTGTAATTTTTGGCCCAAAACTGCAGAAGTCGACTCATGAGTCGACTCATGCCTTGTGGGTCGACTCATGAGTCGACTCACAGACCGTGCCAAGCCAAAAATTCAACGTGCCAAAATAAAAATTCAGCGTGCCAAGCTGCTCATTGTGCCATGAGCTGACTCATGAGTCGACTCATGGATTTCAAACATGCATAACTTCAAAAATACAAGTCCAAAAATAATGAAATTTTCGCCAATAGATCACAAATCTTTTGCTCTACCAAATGATACTATTAAATCAGGGTTTTAGTAAAATTATGATTTTGCCCCTGAAGAGCACAAAGACTTTTTAAATAAAAAATATTGGTACCCCTTCAATCTGCTTTGTAATCATCAAAATCAATCTAGGAGCAACAATATCCCTTCTTTCTTACAACAACCAAAGATTGGTTGTTAGGAACTCTCCTCTCTTTCTTTTATCCATGTTCGGACATGGGTTTTTTCTCTTCTCTTTATCCAAAAGTTGGACAAAATTCTTACATCTCTAGTATAGAGATTTGGTGCATGAGTTTTCGAAAGAAAAGAAAAGAAAAGATTTTTCTCATGATCTCTAGCGTAGAGATCAATATCCTCCTTTTTTTTTTTCTCTAAGAGTATCTTAAGAAGAAAGAAGATTTTCAACTATCAAGATGCGATCTCTGTAAGGAAGCTAACATCCTGATGAGATCAATAAGCTTCTGATCAGATTAAAATCTTGTGTGGATATCCGTAAATGTCAGATGCTTGTGCGGCTACAAGGGATCTTCAGAAGACATCCATGATCATCAGTTCGCATTGAAGATTGATCCATGCCAAGATATGTTTTCTATTTATTTTTCCCTATTTGATCTCTATATCTGAATCCTATCTCACATATGATGATCCTATTTATGATTTTAAGATTTGATCTTATGGATGTTTAGATTAAATTTGATTTAATCTGAAAATTTTTAAATTCTACTGCACACTAGTTTTGTAAAATTTTTACATGCATGAAATCATGAAACTCTAACACAGAGTTCTTTTCTATGAGCTCAATTAACCTCCTACTGTTACCATCTTGGATAAATTATTTTTTTAGAAATATGGCATTTTGACTCACAATCATATTGTGATCTTGTGGAAAGTAGAAGTAGTATCCCATAGATTCTTTTGGATACCTTATAAAATGAGCTATTACAGATCTATCTTCTAGTTTATCAGCCATTTATCTTTTGACATAGGCTAGACATCCCCAAGTCTTAAGATAACCTAGACTCGACTTCTTACCGAATCATATCTCATACGGTATGGTAGGAATGGACTTTGATGGAACCTTATTCAATAAGTGAATAGCGGTTAACAAGACATCCCCAAAGATATAAGGGTAGATCAGTGAAGGTCATCATAGACCTGACCATATCTAATAGGATCCTGTTCCTTCTTTCAGATATCTCGTTGAGCTGAGGTGTTCCGGGAGGAGTCCATTGAGAGACTATGCCATTGTCCTTAAGATATCTCAAAAATTTTTGACTAAGGTATTCACCCCCTCGATCAGATTGAAGCACCTTAATGGATTTTCTTGTTTGTTTTTCTACTTCATGTCTGAATTTCTTAAACTTTTCAAAAGCTTCAAACTTATGTTTCATCAAATACACATACCCATACCTAAGCAGATCATCGATAAAAGTAATGAAGTATGCATAACCACCCCTGGCCTACACATCAAATGGCTCACATACAACGATGTGTAACAGGGCAAGTAACTCAGTGGCCCTTTCCCCATGTCCTACAAAGGATAACTTGGCCATTTTTTCTCGAAGACAAGATTCACAGACTGGATACGACTCTAGATTAAGAGAGCCAAGGATCCCATTCTTTTTCGTCTATTTATCCTATCCTCTCCAATATGGCCTAGTCTATGGTGCCACAAGTACTTCTAGTTAATTTTATCTCTGAGTCTCTTTTGGCCTACGGCACTCACTATTTACTCATTTAAGTTCACATTCACATCAATATGCAAGTGATAAAGACTGTCAATTAAAAGATCTTATGCAACTAATTTATTTCATAAATAAATGGAATAAAAGTCCTTATTAAAACTTATTTCAAAACCTTCCTATGCTAGCACAGACACGAAAATCAAATTTCGACTAGCTATAGGAACATAATAACAGTCTTTCAAATCTAATCTAAAATCAGACGGTAATCAAAGAGGATAAGTGTCAATGATCTCTGCAGTAACTTTTGCTCTATTGTCGACCCGAAAGATCATGTCACCTTCTCTCAACCTCCTATTTTCTATTAGACCCTGTATTGAGGTACATATATGAGCACTCGAGCTAAAGTCTAATATCTAACTAGAAATAAAAGAAACCGTAAGGTTAGATTCAATTACAAGCATACCTTTGGAAGGTTTATCATCCTTTTTGATCTTTAGGCTCTCCAGATAAAGCAGATAGTTCCTCCTCTAATGGCCTTCAGTATCACAGTGAAAATACTTTTCCTTTACTTTAGCCTTCTTAGGAACTTCCTTCTTTGGCTTGTTCTCTTTCTTCTACTTCTTAGCGGATTTAGTCTTCTTCTTTCCAGTAGACTTTCTTTTGGAAGAAGTTCGCTCTACAGCGAGAACAGTATCTCTTGAACTCTTCAAGGTTCCTTCTGTAGTGACCAACATGTTGACTAGTTCGGATATAATGCAATCAAGTTTGTTCATATAAAAATATATAATAAATTGACTATATGAACTTGTAAGGGATTGAAGGATCAAATCTATCTGTAATTCCTTTTGCATATCCAGCTCGAGCTTCCTAACCTCCTCAATATCTTTGATCACTGTCATACAGTGCTCATGGACAGACTGCCCTTCGTGCATCTTCAGATTGAAGAGTCTTTTGGATACCTCAAAACATGTTGTATGGCTCTGCTCACCATACAACTCTTGTAGGTGAGTGATCATAGCCCTAGCAGTGGGCATATGCTCAATTGACTTTGCAACTTATTTGACATAGAAGGCAGTGTATAGCACTTGACCTGACTGTCTTCATCCGTCCACTTCTCAAAAGCAGCCCTCTGCTCAATAGTAGGATGATTTGGTAATACTATGGGTTCTGATCAAGTACATGACCTAGTTTTTCTGAGTCAAGATAATCCTAAGATTTCTGAGCCAGTCATTGTAATTAGTTTCGATCAAATGATTGGTTTCAAAAATACAGGCTAGAGGGTTTGAGGCTAACATTGTTTAACTGTGAGAGTAGAGATTCAAGTTAGATTTTTATACTTAATATTGTATTTGCTTCTAAAAATTTTAAGATGCAAACAATGACTCCCACTAATTTTTTGGATCCCTCCACTTTTCAGGAAAGAAATAAAAAACCCTAACGTGTCAAGGGATTCCTAGTGGGTGCTGCGGTCCCACCGATACCATGCACCTCACCTAATAGTTATTGGTAAATACACACCGATGTATAGGCAACTCTTTGTCTAGATGCTTCTCTAAGTATGTTGCAGTGACTTGGTCTCTAAGTCATATGGGCTCACCTAAAAGTTATTGTCCACACTCCTTAGTTAAGCCTGACCCACCATTCACAAGCAAGTGCAAGCCGTCATTGGATCCCTCACCTAATAGTTATTGGACCCAACCCCATCCTTACCCTGGAGCAACTCTTTGCTAATAGAGTGGTTGTATGTTCTCGATGCAACTGAACCACTGTGACCAGTCAAGAATAATCAACGTCAGTAGCATGCCTGCACATCTATAATGATAGAAGACCTATGGACTTAATATTTATGGAAAGATTTAGGTTTAGATCTCATCTAATCAGTCATCATATGATCGATCTAATTGGCATGGGCTAAACTAAACTGCTAAGCAACCTTATTCATGACCCAATCTTCCAAATTGATCAGGTAAGTGGAGGTCGGTGGGGGTCCCCCATTGCTTTTTTTTAGACACCAATAAATTGGTCAGATAAGTGAATGAAACCAATTAAATAACTACATCTCAATTACTTGCCTTAGATACCAATAGGTCAATTGGTCTAAACAGATTAGTTCAAGCGAATCAAGCTCAAACCATCGAGCCAAATTAGGTCCTTAGGTTAATCGATTCTACATATAGGGTTCAATCGATTCGATCAACAATAATTGCATGATCATTTAATTTAATTGATCTAATTCTAATCAATATTTGACTCGATTCGATCAATTACTTAATCGAATTAGACCCATATGACTCAAATTAAAAATTTTAAATGCAATCCTATTACATGACCTAATTTTGATTTTTTCATAACTAAAACCCTCATGCACAAATCAAATTTCAGATTTCAAAATCAAATTTTATATATAAATTCTTTATATGAAAGTAAATTTTTAAATCATAAAAATAATTTTCAAATTTAACATACAAATACATATCACATATATACATGTAAAATTCAGATCTAAATAAAATTCAGATCTACAACATGATATCATATATCTCATATACTAATCATAGATCATATTAAAAGCAACTTTATGATCTAAACATATAATCACATATCTCATATATGAATCATGAATCATGTCAAATAAAATTTCAAGTTTATACATACATCTACATATCATGTTAACATGAACTAGAAATCATTCTAGATCAAAATTCAGATCTATGCATGCTTTCACATATCAACTATATATTCTAAAATTAAATCTAAAATTAAATTTTAGATTTAAAAATTTATCTATATATCTTATGTATCAAAAAAAAATCAAATTTTAAAATTTTTTTCAAAATATATATATCAATTTTCAGTATATGAAACCCGTAGCTCGGATACCACTATTGAAATTTAAGGTTTGGATCATGCATGTTTGTTTTAAAATTTTATTTTCTAAATACTATAGTGGAATATAAGATTAAAATATTTTTAATCCAAATTATGCATGCATAAAAATATAAAATCACAAGGATTTAGTTCATATGCTTAAATTGTACATATGCTGAAATTCAGATTGTGATCAAATTGTATATCTATTTCATAATTTCTTTCTCCAAATCTAGATCTGAAAGAGGAGATTTTTTTCTAGCTACACAAGTATCCAATCTCTATGGGTATCCACTCAGGATCAGTCTGGAACAGTCCTCTTCAAGTTGAATTTTTTTCTCTAAGAAAATTCAGCCTGCTGAATCTAAACAAAACCTGAATCGCGATTAATACTTGATCTCTTTTCTTGATCTTCTTCTTCTCTTCTTCTCTTACCTTTCTTCCTTGCTTTGTGCTGCTACCAAACACCAGAAACCAACAAAGGAGGGGACGCCCAACAGCTTGGGCGTGGAAGAACTTGGGATGCCCAACAAGGGTTGGGCGTGTGGGACGCCAAGGGAGGAGAGGGAGAGAGGAAGAGAGGGCGTGGGGAGTCTCCAAAGGTGGGCATGGGCTGTTGGTTGGATGCTCTAGGGACCTTAGGAGAGATCTCTTTAAATAGGCATAAAGATTGAATCCTATTCAATCTCATAATACAAGTCCTACTTGCATTAGGTTTCCTAATAACTTAAATTATTCAACTTCCATTAGGAATCCTTTTAGGTGCCAACTCTTGGAGCCCTTTCACCTACTAAATCATATCTGCTTTTGCACCCAAGGGATACCCCATATGAAATCAAAAGGTCCTCTAATTATGGGACACATCCAACTTGATCAAATCAAGGTGGTGCCCAAGAATAACTATCAAAAAAATAATTAGGGACTTACACTCTTAATTCAATTGATCCAAAATCTTAGATACCCAATAATTAAAGTTCCAATGAATCTAATTCATATAGATTATTAACAGGTAATTAAATTTGAATTATTTTATCAAATAAAAAATTCAAATATAAAGAAAAAATTCGGTCCAACCATGTGCTAGCAAGGTTACCTTAAATCCAATCGAATTTTTCTAAACCCAATTGATACTTCATAAGCTCAATTACTTATTCCAGGCCTAATCTCTTTGTTGTGTGACCCCATAGGTATAATTCTATCTGATAGTGAGATATACAATGATCTCTATCAAAGTATCATTCAAACTCTTTTCAATGGGTCAGAAAAATTTTACTCTAACTCATCAAGGATTGTCGATCCAGAATAATCCTAGTGAGCTCTCATAATCCACCAGTGACACCTAGCAGTATGTAGTGACAATCCAGTAGAATTGAAATAAATCTCTAGGTATAGTTAACGTGTGATTCAGTCCCTCTATCGTGAGTCCCAACTAGATAGTAGGTTATGGATAAATCGTCAAACCTCAATAACAGTCATATGATAGATTCGATCAGCTCAAGTCCAAATATGATTCTTATAAAAAAATTTTTCATCAATATACTACTGTGGCCATAGATTCTCGGACTTAGCCTCTCAAATCTTATAGAACTACTCTTTTCTACCAAGATCGATAGATCCCATCTTGATGTACATCCTACTCCTACAGTGGACTAACTATCATCAATATCCACTACAAGGGCTCATTGAGACTCATGTTTATGTATCAATCAAACTCTAACAGCCACACAGTGAGCAGCAATGTCATCTCAAGTCAAAGGATCAGTCATACAACTACAGCATTGAGACGATCACTAACGATCGAGTAAAAATTCAAGTGATCTCTCGTATGGTCACGCTCAGTACTAGTTATTCTCTAACAACTATCCGCACTCATCGCTCAGTGTCTCTACACTGTAGACTAGAGATCCATCTATCCCGAAGAAAGTGATCTGTGCATCAGTCTATCCGGATCGATCACCATCCTCATGATGATCCTATGATCGAGAGTATTTAAGAATTAAATACATACCTCTAATTCTCAACTCTTTGAGAATATGTATCGAAAGCTAATTTCATAGATGATTCAAGAACACATCACACTTGCATAAAAAATAAACTTACCCTTTTATTGATCAAATCAATATAATAAGTATAAAATTATATTCTAGATTAATTATAATATGTCAGCCATATTGACTTCTACGATATACATCTAACAGCATAAAGGTCCAAGGGGAATGAGGTATGTGTACTCCTATCTCTTCTTTCTCACCAACAACCAAAAGTTGGTTGTTAGAACCTCTTCTTTCTCTCTTTTGTCCAACTTTGGACATGAGTTTTTCTCTCCTCTTTGTCCAAAAGTTGGACATATGTTCTTACATCTCTAGCATAGAGATTTGATGCATGAGTTTTAGGAAGAAAAGAGAAGAAAGGGTTCTTCTCATGATCTCTAACGTAGAGATCATCATCCTCCTATTTACTTCTTCTCTAAGAGTGTCTTGAGAGAAAAAAAAAATTTCAACCGTCAAGATATAACTCTGCAAGAGAGCTAGCACCCCGATGAGATCAAGAAGCTTTTGATTAGATCGAAGTCTTGTGTGGATATCCGTAGAGGTCAGACACTTATGCGATTTCAAGAGATCTTCGAAAGATATCTATGATCATCAGTTCGTAGTGTAGATCGATCTATGCTAAGGTATAAAGATTTGATCTTCTCTATTTATTTTTTTCTATTTGATTTTTATATCTGAATTCTATCTCACATATATTGATCTTATTTTATGGTTTTAAGATTTGATCTTATGTATGCTTAGATTAAATTAGATTTAATTTAAATTTTTAAAATTTTCACTGCGTACTCATTTTAAAAAAATTTTGCATTTATAAAATCATAAAATCTCAACAAGTCCACTGCTGGCTAGATATGAAACCCAATGAGTCACACACAATAGGGATTGGATCTTGGTCTAATCTATTTGGATTTATTGTAAATCCTATGGGTTAATTAAATTGCTAGTACATAGATTAACCCAAGTTTCCAATTAGATTTGGTTCAAAAGTGTTTGAGCTAATATATTTCTTGTTGTCTTGACCTAATGGGATTAGATTCAATCCTTAAATCATGAGATGGCTTAACTATTTAGTTTTGAAAGTGTTTTAGCTAATCTTGAATTCCTCCATGCCACCACACACAAGAAATAAAAGGTCGCTCCATTTATTTTTAGCATCCAGATGGAGGAGTCCTTCTGGATTACTCCTCTTAAAAGTCCCACCATTTATTCCACATGCCATCAGATGGTACTTGGGATTCTATGGACATAGAAGAGGAGGAGTCCTTATCTGTGAAGGAACTCACACGCCAAAATTAAATGGGATGCCCACTTTATTTGTGCGATGAGAAAGGAAGAGTCCTTCTTACTTTAAACTCTTAACAACCTTCCATTTTCCCTATTTATTCCATGCTAAATCCTAAGGGGTCGCGGCATATGATGTTGCTTCCGGGGTTGTGCGTAGAAGGAGAGTCCTTCTACTCATTAAACTCTTAACAAACTCCCTTAGTTGGATTTATTTCATCGATGAAACCAATGAGATGCCAATTGTTGGCGTCTCCTGGAGGTGCCCTTTATTCCTTATAAAAAGGGAGTGCTACATCAGGTTGGATGTCCCATTTTACTGATTGTTAGGCATGGAATAGTGAGGAAAAAGATAGATAAAATTCAAAGAAAAAGATAAGAAAAGGAAAGAAAGAAAAATAGAAGGGAAAGTAAGAGAGAAATGGAAAGCAAAGGGTTGCTTATCCTAGGGTTTGGATGTTCCAAGTGTTGGAGTTCTAAACCTAATTTGGGTGGTGAGTTCTTGTAAGGAATGGTTTCTAGTGTGGTCCTAGTGGAGGATTCGAAGGTGTATAGGTCGTGGTGCTATCGGTTCCTTGAGAAGGATGCCAATAGTGTTCATGTAAAGAAAGGCTACAGCACTACTAGTTGGGAAGGACCCTGATCTGTTCCATGTGGATCACCATTGGAAGACTTCTACTTCGAAGTCTTGTGGAGATCTCTCTGTTACCTGTTTATCAAATCCTCATCTTCAGGATGGTAAAATCTCTTACCTTATTGCATACTTGAATGTTTGATTATAATCATCAAAGAGTTCCTAGGGTTTGTATTCTGGTAGTCATGTTTTAATTGTTAAAACTTATTTTCAAATAGTTAAATGCATAGTAAAAATTTTGAAAACTATATTCTACTATGCCATCGAAATCCAACAACAACAAGTGGATTCCCTTCTCTCTAACCTCCTTTACCTCCCCATTTTGAGGTCTAACACCTTCTCATCAAAAAATTGCGGTCAACTGCCACAATCCACTATTGCTGCCACTTGCTAGTGAGCTCCTCTCCCTCCTCTTTCATTCTTCCTTAAGCCGTGCCATTAATCCTTGATTGAGATTTCTTTTTCTATTTAGCCTTGTCCTCAGATCATTGCCATTCATCGCCATCTTTGACCATCACCATCAGCTTGGCCACCCCCGACTACGCACATGTTGGACCCCATCCCCCTTCCCTTTTCTCTCTACCCTTTCTAAATACCATGGAACTGTTGTTTATACCATAAGAGAAGAGAGGAAGAAATAAAAGAAAAGAAAGAAATAAAGAAAAAATGAAGAAGAAACAGAGAGAAGGAAGAAAGAAAGAGAGAGAGACAGAAAGAGAGAGAATCTAACCAAGACCAATTCAATTATATCCAAATTGATCTCAATGACAAGCTTCGACCACCTTGATTGATGTCCCTGATTGGATCTAACCAAGTAGGATCTAGTTCCAAAAAAATCCAATTAGCCCAGATCAAGCATCTCTCTTCTTCCCATTTTGATCGAGTTAGATCAAACAAATCAAACTTTGATTACTCTTTCATTTGTACCTATTCTGATTGACCAGATTGAGGCTAGTTAGTCTAATTTTGCTTATTTAATGAAATAGATTTAATCTAGAATTTTGATCTACATCGGGAGGAGCGCAAATCTAAGGATTAGATTGTGAGTCGAAGGCTATGATTTTTGAATCTTATTAATCTAAGATTGTATGTTTTCTTTTATCTTTGACTTTTTAGTGCATATTCATGTGTTTAAAATTTTAATTTTATACATAAAAATTATTAAACTATTTAAAAATTATAAAGTTTGAAAATATATATTTATACATAAAAAGTAATTCAAAATGTTGGATCAAGCATGATATTACCTCAGTATGATTATAAAATTTGAAATGAGATAATTTTTTTTATTTTAATATTGTATGATTTTTAGAAAAAAGATTATATACGTTCACCTTGCATGAATTTTTGAATAAAAATTATTCTGTTGCTCTCTTAGAAGATGTGAAATTTGAGTTGATATTGTTATGAAAATTTATATGTTTACAGTATAAAAAATTTATTTATAAATTAATAAAAAAACTCTCTAGTTAGACTATGTTCTGGGCCTAGCCAATCGAGGTCAATCATTGATAGAGTTAGCCCTTCTAGGCTTAGCCAGTTGGGGTTGATCGTAGGCATACACTAATACATCATACGCTTATTTTTAGAAGTAATCTCTTCACCTTGTTATGGGGCTAATTGTTACCATATGAATCAAAGTTGGTTTTCTTTTGGGTCTAACTAATGGGGCTAATCATTGGTACACATTGATGGAGTGTGTGTTCTGTATTTAGAGGCTAATCTCTTCTGGGCCTTATTATGGGACTGATTGCGGCCATAGTTATCAAAAATTGAGAGAAGATTTTAAATCTTATTGATATGCATTACATATTTTGAAAGAAAATTATATTATTATATATTACTATTTGATTATTATATATAAAAAAATTAATTATATTTGATCCTTCAAAAATATTGGTAACTTACTGAGCTTGTGAAGCTCACTCCTTTTTGATTTTTTTTATTTCAGATTCAGAAGATCCTATGGGACTTAGGATCAATCAATGAGAAGTATAAGGATTTAGCTATTATTTACTTAGTTATTTTTGAATAAAAATTATTTTGGATCATTGTTCTCTTTCTTAATAGTCTTGAAGAATTTATCTTTCTAGTAAATTTGCTTTCACCACCGCCTAAGTTGGATTGATAAAAAAGTAGACCTTGCATATTCTTTAGGGCCTTGTCCTAAAGAGTACGCAACCATCACATATCCGATCCAGACATTGGATTTGGGGCATGATAAAGTGGTATCAGAGTTTAGGTTAAAGATTATAAAAACTTTAATTAGTGAGAGTGGGATAGAATTAGGATTTTGATTGAATATCTAGAAATAATTATTAGTACTGAAAATTCAATGAATTATTTCATAATATCTTATTTTATTTTGCAGATATAAATTGAGTTCCTTAGAACTTTGCTTTAGATAATTATAGAACATTTATATTGTTAAAATTCTAGTTAAATACATCAAGCCTAGTTCTAGGAAGAATGTCTTCATGACTAAATAATTGATATATATAGAGGTATACTTTGAGTAATATAGATGGATTGTATTATGTTGTATTAGCCTTGGATCTATGTTAGAAATTTAATCTTGATATATGATTGTAGAACATGATAGCAATCTTGAATTTATAGATAATTCTGAATTAAAAGGCTATAGTTGTTTTGTTGATAAAGAGAATAGAAAGAAGATAACAAAATGATTACTTAAAGATATTGTGAGTAAAGAAGACTTCTATGATCATAGCAAGATCTAAGTAATGGAAGGATATTTTATTAATAGTTATCAAGAATAATTTTTTTTATCTAATATTTTGTGTGGATCTTCTAAATTTGATTGTTCGCTCTAATTACAATGCATTAGCAACTTACAAGATCATAAGTTAGAAGTTGATTTTCTCAGAAAAGAGAGATTGATTTTGAATCATTTAATCGAATTATCAAGGTAATCTAGAGTTGGCTTGACTAAAATCAAATTTAGAAGTTAATATCTTGATCATATAATGATGCAAGCACGGCAATTATCTTGAAGAATAATAATGATCCAATGTACTTAGATAATAAAATCTTTACTTAGATTTTATAGAATTTTAATCTAGGATCATTAAAAATTTTAGAGAATATTAATTAGAGTTAGAAGTATACTGGTTGAGTTATTGAAAATTGTATTGGATTCCGACCACACAGTAAAAAATAATTTTCAAAAATTTTAAAATCATACAAATCAGTAGTTCTATCACATAAAACTATCGAGTCGAAATCCAAACCCTAGAATCATCTTGCCGAAATCGATCAAAGCAAAAACAAGCATGCATAGGGTAGAATTTTATACTTTCACCAAAATAAAAAAGTGGTATATTAGTATTCTCCACAAGACTCCAAGATAGAAGTCCTCCAACGGTGATCCATATAGAAGATAACCAAGGTTCTTCCTAACCAGTGCACTGCTGCAGTCTTGTCCCCTTAAGAATACTGTCGGCTTCAAACTTGCATCACGATCGCACCAAAGTCTAGTTACTTTCGATCTTACTACCAGAATGATACCAAGAAGACACTCTTTAGATGTCACACAATCTAGAATTTAATTTTTGGCTCCAACACATGAAAATCAAATTCTAGGGCACTCAAGCAACACTTGCTGAAAATCTCACCACTCTTGTAGCAACTTTTGCCACTCAAAATTCTCTCTTTTTTTTCTCAAAATTTTTTTAATTTTTTTTATATTTACCACATCTCTTCTCTCTAATTTTACCTAAAAATTATAGCAATAAGCCATGTGGAGTGTCCCCTATAAATAGGAGACCAGGGGATGTCTCATAGGATGAAGGGGCACCAACCTTTGGCGCTCCAACTTCCCACGTGCAAAATAAATTCTTTGAGTAAATTTTTGGTGATCCAATTACTTAGAGTAGAAGGAATCCTAGTATTCTATATGTCATAAAAATTTAATGAATTTTTGTGACAAAACATAGGATTTCTGATCGGAAATTTAAGGCAACGCGTGTTAGTTAAGAGCCTTCTTTAAGAAGGACTCTTCACTTCACACGCCATAAAGTGGTGGGCGGCATTTATTTTTTGCCATGGCTTCTAGTTGGTGTAGAGGAGTCCTTCTTCACTTGAAACTAGCTCAAGTTGGATAAGATTTCAATTTAAATTGACCCAATCCCATTGGATCAAAGGCAACTGGTCTAGATTAGCTCAAACAATTTGATCTAAACCAATTTGGAAACTTGAGTTAATATAATATACTAGCATATCAAATTAACCTATAAAATTTATATTAAACTCTAATTAAATTAGATCAAAGTCAAATTCCAAAGTTTGTGACCCATTGGGTTCCAAATCTAGCTAACAGTGGATCCAGATTTTTGATGTAACCCTAATCCGATGAGATTAGGTCACCCGAAGAGTCCCAATCAACTTAGACTCTTCTAAATTAATTTCAGAATTAAACTCTTTTAATTTTGATAAATCTATAAGTCAAGATTAACGTCTAGCAATATGTCATAACTATCTGAAAGATTTAAAATTTTGATAAAAATTTATCAAAATATCCTTCAATGGTAAGTTCCTATGTAATTCAATTCTTTAGTCAAACAATATCCCAGATGAGTTGTGGGTATGAAAATATGTCAAACCCAATCATTTATCATTATGTATCTCAATCAGAAGGTGATGATTCAATTGATGATACATTAAAAAAAATTTCTAATTATCATCCTACTTTGGCCAAAGACTTCTGAATCAACGACCTATGAGATCACATAGGATGTTCGCTCTCCTTATTAGGAGTGCTGATCTCTTATTGATCACTCACAACCTCCATGTACTCTTCACCATATCCAGAGCATCCCACGCAAGGATCAAAGAACCAAGTAGTGAACCAAAACATGGATCCAAGTACACAGGTACTATGGTGACCTCAGGTCTAAGAATTACTTACACAACTCCCACTAGAGAATTATCAGTTGACATGTAAATAAGATTCCATCTGATATTCTCTTACAGGTCAATTCAGTGAACTCATTCTCTAATGAGCACCCATATCTTTATATTAGTATCCCCACACAAGTGGTTGTGAGATCAATCATCCTCATTTTTGAACATACATAGGACATGCCTGTCTTACCGATATCATTGATCTCTGACTCAATGTACCAACGACTAGAAATATTTTAGGTTAGGATAATCAAGAAATTAGGTCTCACTAGCGTGATCTCATTATGGCCCTAAAATCATTGTCCAGATCTATAGGGTTCATTACAATCTTAAAATAAATAAGATGCAGCATATAATGTATCAAAAATATCTTATTTTATTAATAATAAATATCAATTACATGAGTTTGAAAGATAAATTATAATAAACATCCTATCGCATCTCATATGCGATTGACTTGTAGGGTATTATTTTTTCAATCTCCCACTTGCACTTAAAGCCAATCGCCCCTATACTTGATACCCATACTATCAAGGTGGCGATCAAATTGCTGCATTGACAAGGCCTTAGTGAATGGGTCCGCTATATTGTTCTTGGTGTCAACTCACCCATGATCACATCGCATCTTTCGACAATCTTCCGAACGAGGTGGAACCATTTTAGGATGTGCTTGAATTTATGGTGAGATCTTGGTTCTTTGACTTGAACAATTGTCCCAGTATTATCATGATAAAGGGGCACTGATTGTTCAATCATTGAAACCATACCCGACTCTGTGATGAATTTCTTCATCTAGACGGCCTCATTAGCAGCCTCACTTGCAGCAATATACTCAGCCTCAGTGATTGAGTCAGCAACTGTTTACTGTTTAAAACTTTTTCAACTTACTGCACTACCATACAGAGTGAACATATATCCAGATATAAATTTGCTATTATCCGGATCAGATTGAAAACTATAATCGGTATAACCTTCTAGTTTTAAATCAGATCCACCATATATCAGAAAAATATCTCTAGTCCTTCTCAAGTACTTGAGTATGTTTTTCACAGCTTTCCAATGATCCTCCCTGAGATCAGCCTGAAATCTGCTTACAATGCCTAAGACATAAGCAACATCAGGTCTGGTATATAACATAGCATACATTATCGATCTTACAATCGAAGCATAAGGAATAGAACTTATTCTATTTCTCTCTTCAGGTGTCTTAGGAGATATCTTTTTAGAAAGTTGTATGCCATGACCTATAGGCAAGTAACCTCTTTTACTTTCCTCCATGTTGAACCTCTTCAACATCAGGTCAATGTACCTAGACTGGGACAAGCCTAACATCCTTTTCGATCTATCCATATAGATCTTAATACCAAGTATATAAGATGCCTCACCCAAGTCTTTCATAGAAAACTTTTGTGATAGCCAAGTCTTGACCGATTGCAACATCGGACATCATTCTCAATGAGTAGTATGTTATCCACATACAAGATCAAGAAGATAATAGCACTCCCACTATTCTTCTTGTACACACAAGATTCATCCTCATTTTTGATGAAGCCAAACAATTTGACTGTCTCATCAAAATGGATGTTTCAATTCTTCGATGCTTGCTTTAATCCATAAATGGATCTATTGAGCTTGCATACTTGATTTGCTCTCCCACTTGAGACAAATTCCTCTAGTTGAGTCATATAGACTTCTTTCTCAAAATTTTTATTGAGGAAGGCAGTCTTGACGTCCATCTGTCAGATCTCATAGTCATGGTATGCTGCTATAGTAAGCATTATCCGAATAAACTTGAGCATGGCTACCAGTAAAAAGATTTCTTCATAATTAACACCTTGTTTTTGCTTGAAACTTTTTGCCACCAGCCTGGCCTTATAGGTCTCTACCTGGCCATCTGCTCCAATCTTCTTTTTGAAGATCCATTTGCAGCTTATTCGGATCACACACTCAGGCGATCAACCAAAGTCTCTACTTGATTGACATACATGGAGTCTATTATGGATTTTATGGCATTTAGTCACTTGTCAGAGTCACTATTCATGACAGCTTCCGAATAGGTCGTAGGATTATCATTTTCAATGATGTGAGTTGTATTGTCATTCTCAATGACAAATCCATACCTGAGTGGTATATTACGCACTCTACTCGACCTTCAGAGAGGAGGTGTGTGTAATGGCTGTGCCTCAACAATGGGCACATCTGGTTGTGAACCATTTGGTGAGCCCTAGATGGCTTGTAGGTTTTGAACTTCCTCAAGTTCAACAGATCTCCCACTGCCTCCTTTTTGGATAAACTCTTTCTCCAAGAAAACAGCATGCCTACCAACAAACACCTTTTGTTAAGTAGGGTTAGAGAAGTAGTATTCTATACTCTCTTTGGGATAACCTATAAACTTGTATTTTTCTGATCTAGCATCCTTCTTATGTCCATCAATATTTTTCACATAAACTGGACAATCTCAAATCTTAAGATACTTAAGATTGGATCATTTTTCTTTCTATATTTCATATGGAGTGCTAGAAACAGATTTAGAAGACACTTTATTTAAAATATATGCTGCAGCCTCAAGAGCATATTCCCAAAAGGATATCGGAAGATCCGTAAAATACATCATGGACTATATCATATCTAATAAGGTACGATTTTTCTTTTTCATAATTTTATTTAATTGTGAGTATAAGGAGGTGTCCATTGAGAGAGTATTTCATTTTGTTTCAAATAATTGAGGAACTCACTGGATAAGTATTCTCCTACTCGATCCGATCGAAGAGTTTTAATACTTTTATCAGTTTGTTTCTTGATCATTCTTTGATACTCTTTAAATTTGTCAAAAGCTTCAGATTTGTATTTCATTAAATAACATATCCAAACCTAGACCTATTATTGATAAATGTGATAAAGTAAGAATATCCATCTCTGACTTGAGTCAATATTAGACCAAATACATCAGTATATACGAGGTCTAAAATCTCACTTGTCCTTTCTCTATGTCCAATAAATAGAGTCTTGATTATTTTTCTCATGAGGTAAGATTCACAAGTTTTATATGATTCATAATCATAAGGATCAAAGAAATTATCTTTGTATAACTTGTTAATCCTTGACTCATTTATATGGCTAAGTCGGTAGTGCCAGAGGTATGTGATATTCACATCCTTTCTCTTTCTTTTCTTCATATTATCAATATAAAGTATATTATCATTAAGTGAAAGAAACAAAAGATATTATTAATAAAAATACTTCCATAATATTCATTAGAAAAGTAAATAGAACAACTATTATTCTTTGTAATTATTTCAAAATCTTATTCCAATAATGATGGTATAGAAATAATATTTCTAACAATATCAGAAATATAAAAACAGGTCTTCAGTTCTAAAATTTTGCTTGAAAGTACCTTTAAAATCTCGGTTTCTATGGCTTCAGCCTAAATGGACTCTCCACTAGCGTCGAATAGCTCGAAGTCACCTCTATTCAGATTCCTTACTTCCTGTAGACCCTGCAACAATTTGCAAAGGTGTGAACCACAGACGGTACCAATACCCAAGAATCTGAAAATGAAGTACTTAATGATAAATTAGTTTGTATCATATACAAACCTTTAGCAATATTTGCTGATTTCATGATTGCAAGGTACTCCTTGCAATTCCTCTTCCAGTGACCCTCCTTACCATATTGATAACAAGTACCTTTGGCGGAGACCTTCTTCACCTTTTTCTTGGAGATGCCAGCCTTAGGATTCATCTTTTTTTTAGAACCCTTCTTTACCTTCTTCTTGCTGATCTTATCAACATGAAGGACTTGAGCTTTTTCACCCTTGAAATGGCTCTCTACTATTTTCAGCATGTTCAGCAATTTTGACAAGCTGATGTTCAGTTTGTTCATATGATAATTAATAACAAACTGAGAAAAAGAGTCAAAGAGAAACTGCAAGATCAAATCCTGGCTCAGTTCACTATCCATGGCAAAATCCAGCTGTCCTAGACGAGTGATCAAATCAATCATCTTAAAGACATGCGCTTGCATGGAGGTACCTTCAGTCATGCAGGCACGAAACAACTATTTTGATATCTCATATCGAGCAGTTCGACTTTGTTCCCCGTATAACTCCTTAAGATTAAGAAAAATAGAAGAAATGTCCATGTCCTCATATTGCCTCTGAAGCTCATTACTCATAGAAGCAAGCATGATGCATTTAACAGTCACACTGTCATATTTTCACATCTTATATGTGGCCCTTTCCTTTTCAGAAGCATCTTCCCCAAGAGAAACTGGAGCAGGTGTATCCAAAATGTAGGAGACTTTCTCCTGAGTGAGAACAATTCTCAAATTCCTTAACTAGTCGACATAGTTGGGTCTAGTCAACTTATTTGCATCTAGGATACTTCTAAGTGAAAGTGAGAATGCCATGAGTGTAGTTAATCTACAATAACAATAACATAATATAAGCAAACTACTCATGATGACATGCACAACTAGACTAGGAGCTAATTGTGTCTCTCACTATTTTATCAAACTTCATACCCCTTAAATATAAAATCGAGAAACATACTAATGTCTCTTAGTGGGGTTGAGATTTCTATTCCTCATAAATATCTTGTGAATAGCACAACAAGTATTCATGAGTTCAAGAGTAGGTAACTCTTTACTAATTGTACCTTTAAATTCTCAACATCTTTCTTTCTGCCCTCTATATCACGTATAGTCTTGTGGATAGCACAACAAACTATAGTGTTCTAGTTAAGTTGACCCTTCAATCCCATATGGTCATACTTAAATAATGTTGCCCTTGTGGATAGTACAACAAAGCAACACTATTCAAATATGCCATAAGTATTAATATGCACTTGATCAATATTATGTCAATTTCTATAAAAGCCTTATGGATAGCACAACAAGCTCACTAAGATCTCGACATACTCTATCAATCAAGTTTGAAAGAAGGTCCTTGTATTGTCTACATCACTTAATCAATCTAAGTCCAAAAATCAATAAGATCAAATTGATCAGGTAAGTAGGTGGGAGGCACCTTGTAGCTTTTCTAGACACCAACAGAGTTGGTCAGGCCAGCATATGGACCTAATTAAAAAACTAACATTCACACTTTTCTCGACAGTAATTGATATTAAGAATTTGATTTTTGATTAAAAAGTGAATCCCGACATTACAACTTAATATAATTAAATGAGGGACTTTAAACTGATCTCAGCATATTTTAACTATAAGCACATAAAATATGCACTACAAATTATGAAAATTTGTATGCTTTAACTATTCATAATAGCAATCATATTATCATGCCAAAAAATCATATAAGGGTGCATTCGAAGTCATAACATATGACTAACAAATACATATAATATAAGAAACCCTAATCTAATTAGGCATGCATAACACCCTTATTTTCTATATATTGATTTAAGCATCAAGATACCATGATAATAAAAATTCTAAATTATCATAAATTTATAATTTAATAATTAAAATAAAGAATCATGATTCACTAAAATTCAAAAATAATTTTTGAGTTTAAAGAATCGATGCTAAAAATAATGCTACATTTTTGGAAGGATATGAACAAAAATGATTCTATGCTATCAAATTGTACTTGTTTGATCAAGTCAGACAAGAGTGGCTCTGATACCACTGTTGAATTCTGACCATATAGTAAAAAATAATTTTTAAAAATTTTAAAATCATGCAAATCAGTAGTTCTATCACATAAAACTACTAAGCCAGAATCCAAACTCTAGAATCACCTTGTCGAAATCGATCAAAGTAAAAACAAGAATGCATAGGGATAGAATTTTATACTTTTACTAAAATAAAAAAATGACATGTTGGTGTTTCCATAAGATCCCAAGATAGAAGTCTTCCAATGATGATCCACATGGAAGATGACTAAGGTCCTTCCCAACCGGTGCGCTGCCGCAGCCTTATCCTCTTAAGAATACTGTCGGCTTCGAACTTGCGTCACGATCGTACCAAAACCCAGTTGCTTTCGATCTTACCACCAGAATGACACCAAGAAGACACTCTTCAGATATCATACAATCTAAGATTTGATTTTTTGACTTCAATATATAGAAAAACTAAATCTTACAGCACTCAAGCAATACTTGTTGAAAATCTCAACACCCTTGTAGCAAAATTTGCCAATCAAAATTCTCTCTTTTTTTTCTCAAAATTTTTCTAATTTTTTTTTTATGTTTACCACATCCCTTCTCTCTAATTTCACCTAAAAATTATGGTAAGAAGCCATATGGGCATCCCCTATAAATAGGGGACCAGGGGACGTCTCATGGGATGAAGGGGTGCCAACCTTTGGCGCTCCAACTTCCCATGCACTAAATAAATTCACTGAGTGAATTTTTGGTGATCCAATTACTTAGAGCAAAAGGACTCTTAGTCTTCTATGTGCTATAAAAATTCAATAAATTTTGGCAACAAAACATAAGATTTCTGATCAGGAATTTAACGCTATGCGTGTTAGTTAAGAGCCTTCTTTAAGAAGGACTCTTCACTTCACACGCCATAAAGTGGTGGGCGGCATTTATTTTTTGCTGTGGCTTCTGGTGGGTGCAGAGCAGTCCTTCTCTACTTAAAACTGGTTCATGTTGGATAAGGTTCTAATTTAAATTGATCCAATCCCATTGGATCAAAGGCAACTGGTCTAGGTTAGCTCAAACAATTTGATCTAAACCAACTTGGGAACTTAGGTTAATACAATGTGCTAGCATATCAAATTAACCTATAGAATTTATATTAAACTCTAATTAGATCCGATCAAAGATAAATCTCAAAGTGTGTAATCCATTGGGTTAAAAATCTAGTCAGCAGTAAATCCAGACTTTCGACGTAACCCTAATCTGATGAGCTTAGGTCACCCGAAGAGTCCCAATCAATTTGGACTCTTCCAAATTAATTTCAGAATTAAACTCTTTTAATTCTGATGAATCGATAAGTCAAAATTGACGTCTAGCAATATGTTATGACTATCTGAAAGATTTGAAATTTTGATGAAAAATTATCAAAATACCCTTCAGTGGTAAGTTCCTGTGTAATTTAATCCTTCAGTCAAACAACATCTCAGATGAGCTGTGGGTATGAAAATATGTCAAATCTAATCACTTATCATTATGTATCTTGATCAAAAGGTGATGATTTAGTTGATGATATAATAAAATTTTTTTTTCTAATTATCATCCTGTTTTGGCCAAAGACTTCTGAATCAACGATCTATGAGATCACATAGAATGTTCGCTCTCCTTATTAGGAGTGACTGATCCCTTATTGATCACTCACAATCTCCATGCACTCTTCACCATATCTAAAACACCCCACATAAGGATCAGAGAACCAAGTTAGGTAGTGAACCAAAATATAGATCCAAGTACACGAGGTACCATGATGATCTCAGGTCTAAGGATCACTTATACAACTCCCACTAGAGAATTATCAGTTGATATATAAATAAAACTCCATCTGATATTCTCTCGTAGGTCAATTCAATGAACTCATTCTCTAATGAGCACCCATATCCGTGTATTGATGTCTCTACACAAGTGGTTGTGAGATCAACCATTTTCATTTCTGAGCATACATAGGACATGCCAGTCTTACTGGTATCATTGATCTTCGACTCAGTGTACCAACGACTAGGATTATTTTAGGTTAGGACTATCAAGGAATTAGGTCTCACTAGCGTGATCTCATCACGACCCTAAAATCATTGTCCAGATCTATGGGGATCATTATAATCTTAAAATAAATAAGATGCAGCATATAATGAATCAAAAATATTTTATTTTATTAATAATAAATATCAATTATATGAGTCTGAAAAATAAATTACAATAAACATCTTATCGCATCCCATATGCGATTGACTTGTAGGACATTATTCTTTCAAATTGATCAAAAATATTAGTTATGGTTTGAAACGTATTGTGATGGAAGATATGATTTTCCAATAAACGAGGCTTTTAATAATAAAGGAAATATAAATACTATGGATTCTTAAGCTAGTCATAATGTGACTATATTGATTATGCTAAGAAAAATTTTGACCACCTTATATCTAAGGTTAATTGATTGCTAATTAAATTTGATTTATTTATCAAGTATCTGAATAAATCCAATGTGATTCATTCCCTCCTTATGATCTTACCTCTAGCACAGGAATTATGATATCGATATTTATCTTTTCGAATTTAATTTAATTTTGAGATCATTTTCATAATCATAATGAACCATTGTTGTCAAAAGTCATAATCATGATCACCTTTACTTTTATCTGATGATATGATTTTAATCAAGGTGGGGCATCTTTTATAGAATCAAAGTTTCGTCATAGTGTTTGTGCTAAATTCATTTTATGTTCTATTCCAAATATATTTAATTTTAATAATTAATTTTGCTATAAAATTTTATATCTAATTAATCCCAACTCAATATCAAATGAACATATATTTATTTCAATTCCAGAGTCTCGATCATTTAATTAGTATTGGTCTTATTATAATATAAAAAATAAAAATATTAATTTTTTATTATCTATGTCAGGAAAAGGCGCCAGCAAATTTAAATCACCACTCAGATATGCCGATGCTTATTGTGGGCGTTGGAAGATGAAATTGTTACGACGCTTAAAAGCATCGACGGACTCTTTTCATGCGTCACTAAAATTCACACTTACCCCAACCCTTCGTTTAGTCGAAACCCTAGCCCTTTGTCGCTCCACCCCTTCTTCGGATTCCTTCCAGGTCCTGTGCCTCAATTTTCGATCGGAAACCGACTCTCCACCTCATTTAAAACCCACCCTCCCCCACCATTTCGAGCCCCAAACTGATCCCTCTCTTCCTCCTCCTCCTCCTCCTCTTCCGACCTCATCGCTGACAGTATCCCTCCTCCTCCTCCGACCTCTCGTCGCCGACGGTCTCCCTCCTCCTCCGACCTCTCCACCGCTCCTCCACCTTGCTCATCCTCCTCCGGTCTCTCATCACCATCGCCGTCATCGTAGCTATCCCCTACTGAGATCCAGTAGGAGATCACCATCAACGACATCGAGAGTCCATCGACTGAGCTTCGCTAGGGTTCGTGGTAATTGTTCTCATCTCCTTTGCCAAATTAATCCCGATCCTTTGGCAAATTGATCCCTTACCAACTGTTCTTATCTCCTTTTCTACAGTACAGCAGAGCCGACTGGGGAGCCTCTCCAACCATTGTCGAAACCTCACCATCCTATAGATCCTGGTACATCATCTCTCTGTTGTTTTGTGCTGTGTTAACCATCCTTCCAACCTCATGGCATCATTGGTCTTTCTTTTAGGAGCATAGCATGCACATTTTCACTGTTTGATGAAATGCCCGATTAATTTTCTTTTTGGCAATAATGGATCGATCAATCTTAATTATGTCACAGAACAATGCATGTATGCTTCAATTATGTTGCTCTTTGCTTGCAAAGATGATTTTCTAATGGAAATTTTCTACATTCATGTCACACCAATGATGCATCTTCGGAGAAGCAAATCACTAGTGAGGTCACTGGACCATGTTTAAATCATTATTCTTTCCATGCAGATGCTCATCTAATTTATTTTCATGGTTCCAGTGGGCATTAACCAAAATATCACGTCATCTAATTTTAAGTTTGTTATCACTTATCAACATTCAAGCATTCGTCTTTTAGCCGAGTAGTCCAATAAAGGTTAACTGATTTAAACCTAAGTTTCTGTGGATTAGACTTTAAATTTTCCTGTGACAGATGGGTCTTTCTGTGGTTTTTTTGTTAGCTCCATATCTAAGTTCATGGGTGTTGTTGCAAGCTCGTTCTAAGGTGCTGTTGGAGGCTTGTTCCCTGATTTTTTTTTTTCCTGATTTTGTCTTTAAACAACTATTTCTTAGTTTTCTACATGATTAGCTGTTGTATATTCAACAAAAAGTTTATATATATGGTCGGTTGATGTTGGTGTGCTATCATGATATTGATGTTCTATCATGTATATTCAACAAAAAAGTTTCTTTTTTGTCATCTTCCTGCTTATAAAATTTTATTTCCACTTTCAATGATGATAAGGTACCTTAGTTTACCAGAAGTTTACTGAGTGGTGATTGAGTGTGGGATTTTTTTTTTTTTTTTTGCTTATTATTCTTGCCATGGAACACACATTGAAGTGAATTAATAAAAAAATGTATTGCCAAATACTTGATTGAAATCAGTGGAATAAAATGGTTGCTGCCTAGAATGCTTTACATTCACTTGTAGGATTGGAGGCAGACCTTCATTGCTTTGACATATACTTGAAAAAGTTGATGTGAATGGACACTACTATTAAATCGCTGAGGTGCTTTGGAAATCTCTAATTTAAAAATTTTATAAATATTACATTGCATAGAATCATAGATTCATCTTTTGATTAATATACATATTCTACGGCATCCGTACATTTATATATTTTTGTATGGATGGAAGAATTATGTACATTAGTCAATTGATTGTCCAATATGGACAATTTTGAAAATATAATTAATTTTATAGGTCATTACAGTAATCAAATAGTATGGTGAGAGTTCAAAAGAAATTTCGGACAGCCTGATGCCTCTATCTATCTTTTGAGTTTTGTAATTCATGAACTTGATGGACAGGTTTATGTATTGATATAGATTGTTATTATGACTTTATGTTGCTGTTTGAATTTTGTTAAGCAGGTATTTTCTCAAATATATTTAACTTAAAGCAAGGATTGAAATACTCTTTAATGAACTAACCTGTAGTTCTCTTTTTGGATCTAGTTTATTATAAAAATGCTCGTGTGCTCCTTCATGATGAAAGTATATATCGATTTGAGTGTGTAAGTTTCATGCCATCTGTTCTTTTATTATTGAGACTTTGACTTCTTGTTTTCATAATGGTAGTCAAAATACTGCATCTAAATCTATGGTAGTAAGATATGGTGGGGTTTGCCTAGTATTTTTGGATGAGTTGGTAACGAGTTGTGCTTGGGAAGTTTTGTTGTTGATGAAGGCTTTATGTTGCTTTATGATGGGGTTTTATTTCGATGCTTCAGAAACTCTTATACAAATGCTTGATTTGGGGTTATGGCCTGAATACATATATAGGGCAGCTGTGTTGCAGGGACTTAGGAGGAGCATACAGGAATCTGGAAACATTGAACCTTACATCAAGCTGTGCAAGCACCTATCTGATACGGATCTGACTGGACCCTGCCTTGTATATTTGTACATAAGTAAATATAAGCTGTGGATTATAAAAATGCTCTGACGGCTTTGATGAGAGTTTCTGCCAACTTGTTTGGTCGATTGTTCTCTTACCAGCCAAGCTTTTCTTTATGCATTTTGATGCACTTGTATAGTAAGATGAATGAGGATCGGAAGTTAAAGTGTTTTAATAGGCACCAAACATGGATCAAGATGAAATATGTCCAATAAAATGTCACCATTGTCTATACGGGCATACATAAGATATATGTAGTCTCAGATTTTTATAACTTTGCCTTCTATGATGTTGTAAATCTTGTAACTTTGCCTTCTATTAAGTCTCCCTCAGGTTGAAGCTTGACTATCAAGTGCAGGTTTCTGGAAAATCAATGAGGGAAGAAGTGCAGGTTTGTCCTCCACTCTTCATTATTTTCCTTTTTCTAACATTTGTTAAGTGCTACTGGTATCTACTCTATACGTATCGCTGCTCCACTTCCCGTTGTTATTTCAATATGCTTTGAAGGTTGCTTGCTAATGCATGTAACGGTATAAGACTGGTAACACATAGGTGTGCATGCATGCATATGTGAAGTAATGTTATGCAGTGTTGCATGTTCCTGGAAGAAGTCCCATTGCTTGCATGACTATGTTGTTGCATAAGTAGTCATCTCTGTGGTCTAACCTATTTAAGAAGCACCTTATAGATCTGAAAAGTGAGAACTCATCTTTCTCAGCATTTTTTTAATTTTTTAAATAATGCAGGAGTGAAGAAATGCATGAAGAATATCACCTGTAAAGTAAGGCAGGACAGGTGATGAATGGGAGTATTCATGTTCGGTTGTATCAGGGAGAACTCCCTGAAAAAATACATGCTAATACGTTATACATTACTAAAATTAGTGTATGTGTTTTTTTTTTCTTTTCCTAAATTAGATGAATTGTAAGTGAGTTTATACTGAATCTTGGATTGCCAGATCAAAATTTAAATGTTCCTGAGGAATTGCATGAAATGCTTGTTCGCAGCCCAAAAAGTTAGTTCTCCAGAACTGGTCGAGTATTTCTCTTAGGCTATAAAGCAGGCCGCTTCATGTATGACCCTCAGGTATCTTTTTTCAGAATATTTTGGGCAGTTAATAATTTTTTTATTTGATACATACATCTCGATTCATCTCTGTTTTTGTAAAGATGCTAACAGGAGGTCATCAATAAAATGCGTGTGCATTCACCAATCTTGAATCAGATTAAGATCACAGCTTCTGGTCATGCTCGTTTTGCATTGCGTCGCACTTGCCTTAAGTTGATGTATGATATGTGATGCCTCCAATAGTAACTAACGTTGGTTCTTAGCCAAAGTATGACACGAGGAGGCGGCAGAAAACGAACACGCCAACAGCAGGTGGGGGTCCATGCCTGGGACTTTTCTCGTTGGCATTCCCCATGCTGGTCTGATGGCTCTGCAGCATATTAGAGCAGGTCACTTGATTGACTTGTGCGGGCATGCCAATCTATTTAAAGCCACTTTGAGCATCTAGTGGCTCCTCATAATTTGCCTTGCGACGTTACCACCAGCCGACTCTCCAGCCAGTGGATCGGATGCGCGCTTCAATACCGCAGTCAACGGAAAGCAGTCGTACATCTTTGCCTGTTACTATTTCTCATAACCATGCAGAAAATTGGCACTTCTCGTCTGCCTTATTTTCTTGTCGTCTTTGTTGGCGGTCCCTCAAGAGGGAACTAATAAATGGGTGCGGAAAGAATAACATTAGACAAAGGATGGTGGTACTAGATTCCAAAAACAGCATGTGCAACTTGAGAGATTCCAAAGTGATTCACGTTGTTTCAACATTTTTAATAAATTTTGAATAGGTATATATATATTATTATGCAGATTATTTTTGGATTATGTATTTTTTATTTTTTTTTAAATTTAATAAATATCGACATTTTAAAGCATTGAAAATGCTTAGCAATTGTTATAAGCATCAGAATTTACATTTTTAATTAACAACACAAACGTTAGCGTCGGTAACATGAGAGCTTTACCAAAAGATCGGAAAAAATACTTTGCCACACTTCATTTAACGGCACTTGTTTGATGCTTATAGAAGCATCGAGGAATTAATTTGCGATGCTTACAAGTGTTGGTAATTGACTAATTTTGCATCAGTAATGCTCCATTATGTTGTAGTATTAATCTATATCTAAATCATAAATGCAATAAAAAAAATTTGATCGCACTGATTTTATTCGAAGAGAGATGAGATCTTTGATTGTATATTAAAGAGATAAAAATCTAAAATTGATGCAGAGATGCCGAATTGTGAAGTATACTTAGGAAAAGTCTGTATTTTGGTGTAGATATGTGCTTGAGTATTGTGGTTGATTTGAGGAGTCAAATTACTTGCAGATATTTTAGTTATGTGATCATATATTCAGTTTAATAAAATTATCAAGTTAAGATAAATTGATACATGTAAGTTTTGGGATGTGCATTTTTAACTTTGAAAGATCTAGTTTTTTCAAATTTTGAGAATAAAATTTTTGTAGGGGGAAGAATGTGAGAATCGGTTCGGTTGGATCTGGTTCAGTGTGAAGTCGGCAAAGTTTGTCTACTTCATCATAAAATTTTCAAAAAAAAAAAAAAAAATTCGATCGGAACACGGGAACCTTATCCCTTGCTCGATCATCTATTATGGATGAAGTTAAGGCCACCGAGCAGTCGGATAAATGTCGATGGACAGATGAGGGCTGTTTGGATTGATTACACCGGTGAAAGTCAACTCCATCCATGATGGGATTGAGTTTATCCCTTTCCATTCCACTTCTTCTTAAACCCCACCATCCCTCCTCTTGATCCACCACTAAAGTTCTTCCCTGTTTCTTCTTCCTCACCTCTAGCAACCATCATACCGCCATAGTCAAGCACCACCCATCCATAGTAGGAAGATTCCCTTCTCTCTAACCTCCCTTACCTTCCCTATTTTGAGATCTAACACCTTCTTCTCATCGAAAAACCACGGTCAATAGACATAATCCCTTACCACCACCACTCACTAATGGGCTTCTCTCCCTCCTCTTCCATTCTTCCTTAAGTTAAGCCATTAATCTGTGATTGAGATTTATTTTTCTATTTAGCTCTATCTTCAAATCATTATTGTTCACCGCCATCTCCAACCATCACCATTGGCTCGACCACCTTGACTCTGCAAACTCGTCGAACCCCAACCCCCTTCCCTTTTCTCTCCACCCTTTCCAAATGCCATGGGACTTTTGTTTTTGCCATAGGAGAAGAGAGGAAGAAAGAAAAGAAAAGAAAGAAAGAAAGAAAAGAAAGAAAAAAAAAAAGAAAAAATAGAGATAGAAAGAGAGAGAAGGAAGAAAGAAAAAGAGACAAGAAGAGAAAGAGAGAAAGAAAGAAAGAGAGAGAATCTGATCAAGATCCAATTTGATTATGTCCAAATTGATCTCAATGACTAGCTCAAACCACCTTGATCGAGGTCCCTGATTAGATCTGATCAAGTAGGATTCAGTCCAAAAAAAAAATCCAAATAGCCAGATCGAGCATCTCTCATCTTCCTATGTTGATCGAGCCAGATCAAATAGATCAGACTTTGATTAATCTTTCATTATACCTCTTTTGATTGACCAGATCGAGCCTAGTTATTCTAATTTTTTTGATTAATAAAATAGATCTGATCTAAAATTTTGATCTATATCAAGAGGAATGCAAATCTAACACTACAGGAATTTGAGTCTTTCACGACATTTAAAAATTGAAACATCATGAAAACAAAAATTATTTGGTGATATTATGAAACGTCACTGATGAGATGGATCATGTATGATGTTTGGGTAAGCATCGTAGATTGTAACATCTTTGTGCGATGTTTGAAGCTAAAACGTCGCGTTTTGACCTAAATTTTTTTTTTTTTGCATCTAAATTTTTTTTGTTTTGCCCACTGTTTACCCCTGCCCCAAAATAAACACGCCTCTCTTATACCCGTGCCCCAAAATAAATATGACGATCCCTATTCTCCCGATGCCACTGCCTTTTCCCCTCGCGACACACGCTGCGGCCAGCTGTTCGCCTCCTCCAATGGACTGTCGTTTGCCACCGCCAACATTCGCCACCACACCATGGTCATTCTCCCGACGCCACTGCCTCTCACCCTTGCGATGCACGCCGCAGCTGTTCGCCTCCTCTCACGGACCGCCGTTCGTGACCACCGCCATTTGCAACCTCTCATAAATCATCGTTCGCCACCTCTCATGGATCGCCGTTCATCTCCTCTCACCCACACCACACCGTTCAAAGTCACCGATCTCTCATTCATCTCCATTCATCATCGACCTCCATGGTCTATTCGGACTTTCCATCTGCCGGCCATCGCCATCTTTTCAAGGTCTTATCTTCTCCCATCGACACTTCCTCCATCGCCGTCATCATTGTCGGTCTTCATCTTCTTTCAGGGTCTTCATTTTCTTCCGCTATCACTATCGCCGTCACTGATCTTCCCATCTTCACTCATTGCCATTGCCATCACCGATCTTGTCGCCTTTGCTCGCTGCCATCATCGTCGCTGTCGTCGTCATCACCGTCCCTATTGCTTGTTCAGGTATTGCTTTCGATATTGCTCCCTGATTATTTCCATGGGGTATTGCTGGTCCGATCCTGATAATTTTTCTGTTCATATTCTCTGTGGGCTATGGTGATAGGTACCAATCAAATAAAAAATAATAATTTGCATGCGTTGACACTAGATTGTGAATATGTTTCCTCAAGTTAATATTAGATTGTAAATAATTTACATGCTTTGAGGTATTTGTTGGTTGTTAATTAATTAAGAAGGTGAAAGAAAATAAATTTATTAGGTGAGATTATCCTTTATCTATTGTTTGTCACTAAAGTATGATTCAAGGAGGGAATCAAAAAGAAAACAATGCAAGAATCTTCTTTTTCTATTGTTTATCATTAAAATATGATTCAGGAGAGAATCAAAAAGAAAACAATAGAGAACACAAGCAGGTATTGTTAGTTCAAAAAAAAAAATCATAGTATATGGTAGGTAGGGCACACATTGCAGGACTGTCAATATGGATGGTTTGTCAGGGTCAAAATCATATTAAAAAAAAAAAAGAATATATCAAAGCTTGCTCAACTAATGTAAATTTTCTTAATTAAATTAGCAAGAATATAAGTTAACCATTCTCTGGTGTCACATGGGATGTGTGTGTACATATACATATACGTATACGTATACATATGTATGTATGCATGTATGTCTATGCGGGCGAAAGAGAGAGAGAGAGGGAGGTATTATAAAAAAGTAGAAAAATATTTAGATGTGAGTTGTAGGAGACTGCAAATATTTAGAGATTTAAATTTGGATCAGCCCAATACTTGACCCAAATAAATAATTCATATTTTCCTGTGTTAATGCCTGCTCTGCTACTTTTCTTTCTTTACTCTTTTTTTCTTGTCATTTCTTTTGTAAAGATATGATTTAAATGGCACATTTGCTAAAGTTTGTTTGGATTTTAATGATAGGTATTTGTATGTCATATAGATAAGCGTTGGATGAATTGTGTTAAGTTCTCTTGTGAATACATAGAGGGAGTCAAATCGTATATGACTTTTGTAGTTCAAAATAAGGGCAAAGATTGTGAAATTCGGTGTCCTTGTTCACATTGCTTGAACATTTATATGGAGCCTCAAGAGAATATCTTCGATCATCTATTGAGATTTGGCATGGATTAATCATACACCTGATGGATATTTCATGGCGAACGGACAAAATTTCAATTCCCTAATAATCGAGATAGATTTTCATTTGTAGATACAGAAAGTGACGAGTTAGGCAATGACTCAAATGAGGATGATGATGATGATGGGATAAGAGACTTGCTACGTGATGTCGGTAGTTTCTTTAACGATTGTCCTATTGAGAAAAACTTGGAGACTTCTACAGGTGCTAGCCATCTTGTACTGATGCCTTTAATGATTTATTGATAGAAGCTACCGAAGAGTTGTATCCGAGATGTACAAAATTTTTAAAATTATTATTTATTGTAAAGTTGCTCCATTTGAAAGTATACAACCAATGGAGTAATAAGTCTTTTGATATGCTATTGTCATTGCTAAGAGATGTCTTGCCTAATGGTCAATCTTTACCAAAGTCTTACTATGCAGCGAATCGCTTTCTAAGGAACTTGGGCTTGGGTTATGTGCCAATATATGCATGTAAATATGACTGTGCTCTTTTTTAGAAAGAGTACAAAACTGTGGCAGTTGTCCAAAGTGTGGAACGTTGAGATGGATGATTAATGATAGTAAAGGTAAGAAGATGTCTTATAAAATGTTACGGTACTTTTCGTTAAAGTTTAGACTGCAACGATTATTTATGTCGAGAAAAATATCTAAAAAAATAAGATAGTATAATGATAGACCTAGAAGTGAGAGTAACACCATGATTCATCCGTCTGATGGTGAAGCTTGGAAGAGCTTTGACAAACAGTATCCAGAGTTTGCTAGAAAGTCTCGTAATGTGAGGCTTGGCCTAGCAACAGATGGATTCAATCCATTTGGCAATATGTCTAATACCTATAGTATATGGTCTGTTGTTCTTTTGGCATATAACTTACCCCCTTGGATGTGCATGGTGAGTCATTCTTTATACTGTCACTGCTTATTCCAGATCCGAAAGCACTGGGTAGAGACATTGATGTCTACTTAAAGCCATTAGTAGATGAGTTGAATGAGTTATGGGATAATGGTATTGATATTTTCGATGCTTCATATGGCCAAAGTTTTCGAATACATACAATTCTATTATAAACTATTAATAAATTTTCAGCCTATGATAATATTTCTGGATGGGTTACTAAAGGGTATATGGCATGTCCTGTTTGTAATAAGCATACCCCTTCTTGTAAATTGAGAAGCAAGATTGGTTATCTAAGCCATCGATGTTTTCTTCCTTGTGACCATGCATGGAGAAAGAGCAAAAGGTTTGATGGAAAGGTGGACTATTGACTCTTACCTATCTTACCAAATGGAGATGATGTGATGCAACAACTATCCCATTTGAAAAATATAGACTATGGAAAGCATCCTAACAATAAAAAGAGATCGAGATCAGTAGAAGAGTTGAATTGGATAAAAAAGAGTATTCTTTTTGAGTTGCCATATTGGTGTAAGTTGAGATTGAGGCATAACCTTGATGTCATGCATATTGAAAAGAATATTTGTGATAATATTCTTGGTATCTTATTAAATCTTGAAGGTAAAATGAAGGACACTATCAAGGCTAGACTCGACTTGGAAGATATGAAAATTCGAAAGGAATTGCACTTGGTGAAGAGAAATGATGGATCCTACATAATTTCTCCTACATGTTACACAATGTCGAATACTGAAAAGAAAAGTTTCTGTGAGTTTTTTAAAGGGATAAAGTTTTCAGATGGGTATGCATCTAACATATCTCGATGAGTCAATATTGAGGAAAAGAAGATTATGGACTAAAAATTCATGATTGTCATATTTTTCTACAAAGCATTCTTCCTATAGGCACGTGTGGAATCTTGAAGAAGGATATGACAGCTGCATTGATGAGTTAGATGACTTCTTCCATCGAATATATCGTCAAACTTTGATTGTGGATGACATCGAGAAGATGTGTATAGACATATCCTTGATACTATACAAACTTGAAATAATTTTTTCACCAGCTTTCTTTGATATAATGGTACATTTGGCTATTCATTTGCCAAATGAAGCCTTACTAGGTGGATCAATGGCATATCGATAGATGTATCCAATCGAAAGGTATCATAGTAACTTCTTTTAGATTTTGAATTCTGAATTTAGGTAATTATTTGTGTTACATAATTATTCTAAATTTTGAATTTAGGTTTTTTGACTCTCTAAAGAGATTTATTCGAAATAAAGCTCATCCAGAAGGGTCTATTGCTGAGATGTATGTAGTCAAGGAATGCTTGATATTTTGTTCTAGTACCTTCGAGGTATCGAGATTCACTTTAATGTGGATGAGTGAAACAATGATAAAGTCAATGACGGTGATATAATAGTATTTTTCCAACAAGTTAGAATATTTGGAACAATTCAATTTATTTTCCTACCCAAAGAAGAGCAAGATATGGCTCATTGGCATGTGCTTACCAATTGTGAAGAGATAGAGCCCTATTTTGAGTAAGTTCTTACAGCCTAAATTTTATTATTAAATATTTGATATAGAAATATGATACTAAATGATATCTTTTTGTTAGAGAGCATAAGGTTGAACTAATGAAGCAAAGTTCGTTAAATATTGAGAACAGACATAGAAAATAATTTTCTTTGTGGATAAAGCATCAGATGAGAACACAAACTCTACGAATTGTTTGTGTGCATACATATTGTATTTTCATATATTCAACTAATATAATTTATTTTATATAATGGTAGTGGCAATATTGTATAGACCAGGTGAGGAAAGTAGAATCGAGTCTTTATATGCGTTGGCATGTGGATCTCATATTTTGGTACAAAAGTACTCGAGATGTATTGCAAACGACGTGCGATTCCACACTGAAGTTTGTGATTCCTGTAAAAAATTGCAAAATAGTGGTATTGCGGTAAAAAAGAATCATGGAGATGATATCATTGATTTTTGTTGGGTATTAACAGATATTATTCAATTGAATTATGTCAAAGATAAAAGTGTTATTTTTTTTAAGTACAAGTGGTATGATCTTGGGTCTAGAAATGCTAATGTCAAGATCGATGGAAATATACAAAGCATAAATATAACCAGATTATGGTATAAGAATGATCCATTTATTCTTGCAAACCAAGTGAAGCAAGTTTATTATGTACAAGACATGAAATTAGGACAAAACTGATGTGTTGTACAAGAATGTCGCATAGACATGTGTATGATATCCCTATTGGTGCAACAACAAAAGAAGATTTTGATGATGAAGAGGGTCTTGAAATGACTCCTGTAGATATTGAGAAATATCACATAGAGTCATTAGATAGAGATGATGTCGAACCTGATGTAATAGATGACACTTTGTTGAATACAATGTGAGGTTTACATGATGAAGTAGAAGAGTTAGTAACAAGAGATAGTGAGAATGAAGATAATACCTTGGCAGAATATTGCACTGAAGATGATGATGAATATAATGATGATAACAATGATCGTGATAATGATTTATTTTGATTCTCAACTGCCCAATGTCATGCAGCAAATTATTGTTTCGTTGGTGTGGCTGATTTGGAGTTGGTAGGTGCATCTTGTTGGTGTAATTCTGACTGCAGCATTGACATTTTTTCTCTTTCTCTAACTATTATTTTTCTGTGATACAATTGTGAGGTTTCGATGATCTTTTTTTGGAGACTCTATAGTGTAAACATGCATAAAAATTGCATATACACATATATAATAGTAAACTCCTACACATGTATATGGACTATACAGTGATAAACTAGCTTTAATTTAATGATAAACTACCTACATGAATATCTTAAAGTTGACCTTAGTTGATTTAGTTTAAAATCTTGACACTGATTTCATTTGACTAGATATTGCAGGTATTCTCATGGCACTGGGATTGTCTAAGAAAAAAAGAAAAGTACCAGCAGCCATCGATCCAGATCCATCGTATTCCACTCAGCAGCCAGCGATCCGAGGAATGGTCTTACCATCACAGTTACGATCAAAGTACCAGCAGCTTCTTCAGAACCGTGACATTGTGACTACACCACCTTCCTCTCAGTCGCCACCAGCTCATATTCCACCAGCTTCTCTGGATCGACACCATTAGAAGTCACACCTTCAGCTCCATCTTTGGCTGATGTTGCACCCCCTCTATCTAGGTACTAGTAGCTTCTTCAGAGTCATGATATCGTGGCTCCACCACTTTCTTCTCAGTCACCATCAGCCCACATTCTATCAGCCTTTCTAGATCCAACACCAGCAGAAGTCACACCTCCTGCTCCACTACCTTCCTCTCAATTGCCACGAGTTCATACACCACCTACCGAGTCAGAGCCTACTGAGCACACACATCCTATCATGGACTTTACTCCTGATGTTAGCTCTATAGGTATGAATCATTATATACCTATTTGTACTCAATATCACCTAAATATTTTTAAATTAACATTTTTACTATTGCTTGCTTATCTTGTAGGGTCCATGAGTATGGGTGGATGAAAGAAAAGAGGTTGCACTAGAGGGGTTGGGTTAAGTAAGATAAACAAGGCCCTTGATAAGAAAATGGAGATCAATATCTCAACGAAAGAAGGGCGACCCATTAATGCTGTTCAATCCTCCAAGCTATCAAATGAGCTTGGTATGATAGTTCGAAATATCTTACTTGTCAAGCCTAGATGGACCAATTTAATAGAGGTGGAGATGCAGATTGCATTTGACAAACTAGAGGTAAGTAGAAATCATTATAGTTGCATTTGGATTTTGTGTATATTTGTTAACTAATATTTAATACTTATTTGAAGTAAAAACTAGATGTCAAGGGTTTAAGAATGGATGAGGAAGTTTGTATTAGTGTCAAGAAGCTTCTTTCATTAAAGTCAAAGGATCAAAGATATCGACTATATATGTATTACCTTAACCATGGAAAGGACTCAAAGCCAAGTACTGTGACCACGGTAGAGTGGATAGATCTTTGTACTTACTGGAGCAAAGAAAAGATACAGATCAGTATAACTTGCATTATATTTGCATGTAAATATCTCCTTTAAAAATCTATTTTAGGTTGACTGGCATTAAGTTTTCCATCTTTTCAGCTAACACGTGACCATAACAAAAAATTCAAAAGTTTTGTCAAGTGCCAAGCAAACACCGGGTTAAAAGCTTTTGTACCTATATGGCATGAGATTGTGAGATGTCGTACTTTGATTATGACTAATATCATTTGATATTTAAGTTTCTTGTAATAGTAACTCATCTTTTAAACAGAGTGAAAATGAATTGAATAGAGAAGAGTACGATCGAATTATGTTGTGGTATCGTACTCATTACACCCTAGGTCATGGTGACACTCCAGGTAGATGGACAACTTTCGAGTGTGTGGCAAAATGGGTGAGAATACCACAAAAAAAAAAATTATGATTACTTCTTTAAGTGAGCTTAGTTTTTATTTTGGAATTAATCCTCTTCGAATTTTGTTAGAATGAAATGATGTAGGTGCTAGAGCAGTCATATCTGATGGTTATCCTATGACAATAGACCAGATATGTGATAAAGTTTTAAAGATCAGACCAGATTATGTCTATGGTTTGGGAGTTGGACCTCGTCCAAAAGGGAAGAGTTTCTCTTTTATGTCTAAGAAGAGACTTCAAAAGGAGTTGGAGCAGTTGCAAAAGCATAATCAAGAGATGAAGGATGAGATTGTAGATATTAAAGCACAGATGGAGCGTCAACAAAAGATTTTGGAAGCTTTTTGTGCATCACAGAATATCTCTTTATTAGATTTATAATGTTAGTTACTTAAGTTTTTTTTTAATGTGTTCTTAAATTTTTTTTATAAGCATAATAGAATAATATATGTATTTTGTTACTGTAATATATAGGCAATTAATTGATTATATATATTTTTTTTGACAAGGATTCTATGACTCAAAAACTTATGAAGATGTGGTTTTGAGGGCATGCATGGTAAAGGGGCTTTTTGCGCTTTGGATTGTCGACTTATGAACTCATGTGTTTTGTTATAGATAATTAGATAATAAGTTTGTTTGCTTTTGATTAGAGATGAATTGTTTGCTTTTGGTAGAGACATGGCCTCTTGGTGCTTTTAGTTGGAAATACCATCTCTTTGAATGCCTAGATAATTTAATTTTTGGATTATAAATTTTTGTGTATGGATTCATCTTGACTATGAATTGCATGTGAGTTCATACTTTAATTGTTGAATGATTTGTTGACTGAAAATAGATGATTTACTTCATATTTGAATATATATCATAAAATATAATATTTTATATAGGTTATAATTGAACTATCAATAAAGCAAAACTTGGTCATCGCAGAATATCTTTGTCGCAAAACATCCTTGTTTTACAACGTTAGTGTAATCATTCTACAATGTTTAGAAAATATCGCCAAAGATCCTCGTTTATTCCATGATGTTGGCAAAATGTCGCACAATCAATCACATTTCGTGATGTTTGTCAGACATCATGAAAGATATTTGTTCTACGACGTTAGTGAAATATCGTCCAATCGACCTACATTTTACGATGTTTAAGAAACATAGTGAAAAATTTTTATTCCACGACGTTGGTGAAACGTCGCTCAATCAAACTACGTTTTGCGACGTTTAGACATAGATCGCACTTTTGACGTTCTTTCTGTGACGTTTTGTGACGAACATCGTGATTGGCTATTAGCGACGCGGCTAGCGCGACGATCTTGGTGACGTGATGCCAAACATCATGAAAAGACTTCAACAATGTTTTGGAGAACTTTTGGCGATGTTTTTAAACGTCATGAAAAATCTTTTTTCTTGTAGTGTAAGGATCTAATTGCGAATCGAAGGTTATGATTTTTGAATTTGATTGATCCAGAATTGTAAGTTCTCTTTTATATTTTAGTTATTAATTCATATTTATATATTTAAAAATTAGATTTTATACATAAAAATTATTAAAATATTTAAAAATAATAAAAATTTGAAAATATATATTTATGCATAAAAAGTAATTCAAAATGTTGGATCAAGTATGCTATCACATCAGTATGATTATCAAATTTGAAATAAGATGATTTTTTTATTTTAATGTTATATGATTTTTGGATAGGAGATTATACATGTTCACCTTTGTATAAATTTTTTAATAAAAATTATTCTGATGCTCTCTTGGAAGATATGAAAATTTGAGTCGATTTTGTTATCGAAATTTGTATGTTTATAGTATGAAAAATTTATTTGTAAATTGATGATAAAAACTCTGTAGTTAGACTATGATTTGGGATTAACCAACAGGACTGATTGTTGACCATATATCAGAAACTAGTTTTTTTTCTTCTGAGCCTAGCTTGTTAGGACTAATCACTGGTAGAGTTAGTCCTTCTAGACCTAGCCAATCAAAATTAATCATCGGTATATACTGATATGTTGTGTATTTATTTTTAGGACTAATCTCTTTGTTTTGTCATAAGGCTAATCATGGTCGTGTGAGTCAGAGCTAGTTTCTTTTTGGGCTTAACCAGTGAGGCTGATCACTGGTACATACTGATGGAGTGTGTCTTCTATATTCGAAGCTAGTATCTTCTAGCCTTTGTCGCAAGGCTGATCATGGTTGTAATCATCGAAGACTAAGAGAGGATTTTAAATCTTATTGATATACATTGTATATTTTGAAAAAAAAATTATATTTTTATATATTATTGTTAAATTATTATGTATAAAAATTAATTATGCTTGATTCTTCAGAGATATTGGTAACTTATTGAGCACATAAAGCTCACTCTTTCTTTTCTATTTTTTTCAGAGATATTGGGCTTGGGACCAATTAATGAGAAGCATAGGGATTTAGGTGTCATTTGCTTAGTTATCTTTGAATAAAAATTATTTTGAACTTTTGTTGGATCTTTGTTTTATTTTTCAATAGTTTTGGAGAATTTATCTTTCTATTAAATAAAAATTAGTGGATTTACTTTCACCACTACCTGAGTTGTATTGATGTATTGATAAAAATATAGGACTTGCATATTCTTTAGGGCTTTGTCTTAAAAAGCATGTAGCCATCACATGCTCGATCCGAGTATTAGGTCCGAGGCATGATAGATAGCAATTAGAAATTTGTCTACCTTTGATAAAGATGAATTGAGAGTCTAAAATCAATGAGTCTAGATATTTTGATAGTCTGATTGCTAGCATTTTTGAGAAGATTTTAATCACTCTATAAATCAAGCTTTATGATCTGAAGTCTCTGACGTGCTTGCTCTCTTGTTTCTTTGGGATCAAAGTGATGTAAGTGTAATGAAGGTCTTTAAAAAATCCGTATAAATCAACCTTAATGAGGTCCTAGAAGTGTTGGTAGAAGGAGATTGGATAGCCATCTAGACCTGGGGCTTTGTCTCTTGCCAAGAAAAATATTGCTGATTTTATCTCTTCTTCTGTAAAAGGTTCCTCCAGTTAGGTTTCTATGGGGTTCTGAGTACAATGTGGCCCAATCTATCTGAGTGTTTGTGCTGTCTGATATTCCTAGAAACTTGGGATAGAACCTTGTAAGCTTCTTTTATTTGGTCTGGTTCATCTAATATTCTTCCTTTGTCTTCTATCTGACAAATCATGTTTTTTTCTTTTTCTTGAGCTTGATATGATGTGGAAGTATTTTATATTTCTGTCTCCATATTTCAGCCAGTTTTGCCTTAATCGTTGTTTCCATAAGATCTCTTCTTGCAGTAGAATGGTCTGCAATTGATCTTTGAGCTATCCTCTTTCTTCTCTTTCAGCATTAGATAAAGAATAATTTTCTTCCTAAGAGTCAAGCCATACAATCTGATTTTGATCTTTTTCTTTTTCTTTATGATGTTTCCATTTGTTGTCTGGTTCCATTCCTTTAATTTGGTTCTTGTTGGAAAAAGCAAATATTAAATATATTTGAAGAAATCCAAAGGTCATTTTGTAAACTTAATTGAAGTGGGAAAAACCAAGAGTCACATGGAAAAACCAAAAGTCACATGGAAAAGCCAAGAGTCACATGGAAAATCCAAGAGTCACATGGGAAGTCTAAATGATAAATTTATTAGGGGAGTCAAAAGGTCATTTCTTATACCTATAAATAGGTGGTTGTTGTAGAATTGACGGGGTGGTGAAGTGGTATCCAGAATAAAAAAAAAGGAGAAGGGTTTGTGAGAAAAAGTTGTATTCTCCATTGTTTTATATAGTTTCTCATACTATTGTTGTATGTTCCACCACCATTACATATTCTATCAAAGTGGTATCAGAGCTCGGAGGTTGAAAATATGTCCAACAGCATGCAATTCCCCATTCCACGACTCACCACCACCAATTATGAGAATTGGAGCATCCAAATGAAGGCATTGCTAGGCTCTCAAGATATTTGGGAGGTTGTTGAAAAGGGATATGAAGAACCCCAAGATGACCGCGCACAAACGGCGGCACAAAGAACGGCGCTTGTCGATCAAAGAAAAAAAGACAAGAAGGCCCTTTATTTCATCTATCAAGGGCTAGATGAAGCCGGATTCGAGAAGGTTGCTTGTGCCACCAACTCAAAACAAGCTTGGGAGATCCTTGAGAACGCTCATAAGGGCGTTGAGAAAGTGAAGAAGGTGCGCCTCCAAATGTTGAGAGGCGAGTTCGAGACTTTGAAGATGAAGGAAGGAGAATCCATCTCGGATTACTTCACAAAGGTTCTTTCTAATGTAAACCAAATGAAAAGAAATGGTGAGAATGTAGAGGACAAGCGTGTGGTGGAGAAGATCCTAAGATCCTTGGATCAGAAGTTTGACTATGTTGTAGCTGCAATTGAAGAGTCCAAAGATGTGGACACTATGACAGTTGATGAACTCATGGGTTCTCTACAAGTCCATGAGCAAAGGATCTTGATGCGGAAAGAAGAATCCTTGGAGCAAGCCTTGAAGTGCAAGCTCACCATCAATGAGAAGAAGGATGGCCCAACTAGTGAAAGCAGTCAAATAAATCGCGGTCATAGTTATACCCGCGGATACGGTCATGGACGAGGCCGTGGACGAGGACGAGGTTCCTTTGGACATGGCAGAGGAAGAGGAGGCACAGGAGTCTTACCTAATGAAGAAAGCACACAAGGTCCCTCTGGCGGAAGAAGGCAACGAGGTTTCTCAAGAGGAGGACGAAGGTATGACAAAAGTAAAATTAAATGTTATACTTGTGGTAAATATGGTCATTACTCCTCAGAATGTTACCATAATGAGAATAACCAAGTGCATGAGAAGGTCAACTATGCAAAGAAGGAGGAAGGAGAAGATGGTATCTTGCTACTAGCAGAGAAGGGAGAAGAAGGTTCCAATGAAAATATTTGGTACTTGGATACCGGTGCAAGCAATCATATGTGCGGGTACAAACACATGTTCAAAGAGTTAGATGAGACAGTGGAAGGCAATGTTTCTTTCGGTGATACCTCAAAAGTTCAAGTGAAGGGGATAGGTAAAATCCTAATTCAACTCAAGAATGGTTCTCAACAGTTCATTTCTAATGTTTACTATGTGCCTAATATGAAAACAAATATCTTAAGTCTTGGTCAATTATTAGAAAAAGAATTTGATGTTGTTATGGAAGGTAGATATCTTTACTTAAGAAAACATGATCAGCTGATTGCAAAAGTACCTATGACCAAGAACCGAATGTTTATATTGAACATCAAGTATGTTATGACAAAGTGCTTGAGTGCATGCATGAAGGATGACACATGGCTATGGCACTTGAGGTTCGGGCATGTGAACTTTGGTTCCTTGAAACTCTTATCTTCGAAGGCAATGGTGAAAGGATTACCTCTCATTGAGGATACCCCTGAAGGAATATGTGAAGGATGTATTATTGGAAAACACTCAAGAGCTAGCTTTCCAAAAGAGTCATTTCATCAAGCCCGAAGGCCTTTGCAACTCATCCATACGGATATTTGTGGTCCCATCACACCGGCCTCATTTGGAGGTCGTCATTATTTTCTAACATTTATTGATGAATTTAGCAGAAAAACTTGGGTGTATCTCTTGAAGGAGAAACGTGAGGCCCTGGAGACATTCAAAAGGTTCAAAGCTCTTGTGGAGAACCAAACCGGGTGCAAAATCAAAGCTTTGAGATCAGATCGAGGAGGAGAGTTCACCTCGAAGGCATTTGAGGAGTTCTGCAAATCTCAAGGTATTTGGAGGACTTTGACTGCACCATACTCACCCCAGCAAAACGGCATAGCAGAAAGGAAGAATCGGACCATTCTTGACATGATGAGAAGCATGTTGAAGACGAAAGAAATGCCAAAAGAGTTTTGGGCGGAAGCTGTGAATTGTGCGGTATACATTCTCAACCGCTGCCCAACAAAGAATCTTGAAGGAAGGACCCCTCAAGAAGCATGGAATGGATATAGGCCAGATGTATCTCATCTGAGAGTATTTGGTTGCATTGCCTATGCACACATCCCAGATCAAAGGAGAAGCAAGCTTGATGACAAGAGTTATCCTTGCATCTTTATAGGATATGATCAGAGATCCAAGGCATACAAACTTTATGATCCAAAGGCGAAGAAGATCCTCATAAGCCGTGATGTGAAATTCAATGAAGAAGAAATCTGGAATTGGGGCACCAACATGATAGAGGTGCAAGAAGAAGAAGAACAAGTGAAGGCTCAAGTTGAAGATCCCATATCACCTTCATCACCTAGCACGAGATCTCCATCTTCAAATGAAGAATCCAGAAAGACAAGAAGCATTCAAGATCTCTATGAGGTGACGAGTCTCCTTAATCTCATTTGTTTATATGCTAATGAGGATGTAATCTCTTTTGAAGAAGCAGTGAAGAATGAAAACTGGAGGATGGCCATGAATGAAGAGATGAAGGCAATCCAGAAGAATAACACATGGAAACTTATTACTCTTCCAGAAGGTCATGAACCCATTGGAGTGAAATGGGTATATAAGGTAAAGAAGAATGCAGAAGGAAAGGTGGAGAAATATAAGGCTCGATTAGTAGCTAAAGGCTACAAGCAGCAAGCCGGAATTGACTACGAGGAGGTATTTGCTCCCGTAGCACGCATGGAGACCATTCGTCTGGTGATTTCTTTGGCTGCACAGAGTAATTGGAACATCTACCAGTTAGATGTGAAGTCGGCATTTCTAAATGGCTTTCTAGAAGAAGAAGTATATGTTGAACAACCCAAAGGGTATGTGAAGAAGGGACATGAAGAGAAGGTTTTAAAGCTAAGGAAGGCACTTTATGGTTTAAAACAAGCTCCAAGAGCATGGAACTCAAGAATTGATGGCTACTTCAAAGCAAATGGCTTCAAGCAATGTCCCTATGAGCATGCTGTGTATGTAAAGGAGAAAAATTCTAACATTCTACTTGTGTGTTTGTATGTGGATGATCTTATTTTTACAGGTAATAATCTACAAATGTTTGAGGAGTTCAAGCATGCCATGATGAAGGAGTTTGAGATGACAGACATGGGGTTAATGACATATTTTCTGGGTTTGGAGGTCAAACAATATCAAAAAGGAATTTTCTTATCTCAAGAAGGTTATGCCAAAGAAATCTTGAAGAAATTCAAGATGAAAGATTGTAACCCTATAAGCACCCCCGTTGATTGTGGAGCAAAGCTGTCAAAAGAAGATGAAGGAGAGATTGTGGACCCTACTCTCTTTAGAAGCTTGGTAGGATGTCTGAGGTACATGACATGTACTAGGCCGGATATTCTATATGCAGTCGGCCTAGTCAGCAGATTCATGGAGGAGCCCAAATTAATGCACTGGAAGGCAGCAAAGAGAATTCTTCGTTATATCCAAGGTACTATTACTGATGGACTATTTTATTCTCATCATAGTAACTTTGAACTTGTGGGCTATTCGGATAGTGATTGGGCTGGAGACATGGATGATCGGAAGAGTACTTTCGGATTTGTATTTTCTATGGGAGATGCAGTTTTTTCATGGATGTCAAAGAAGCAACCTATTGTTACTCTTTCTACATGTGAAGCCGAATATGTTGCTGCATCCGCATGTGTATCACATGCTATATGGCTAAGAAGCTTGCTGAAGGAAGTTCATTTTGAGCAAAAGGAACCTACCAAGATAAGCATTGACAGCAAGTCGGCTATTGCACTAGGAAAGAACCCGGTGTATCATCAAAGAAGCAAGCATATTGATGTGCGTTTTCATTCAATCCGGGAACATGTGAAGAACAAAGAAGTAGAGCTACTGTATGTGAAGACACAAGATCAAGTTGCCGACATATTCACTAAACCATTAGGAGCAGAGCTCTTCACCAAGTTTAAAAGTTCTCTTGGCATGATGAAGAAAGAACAATTAAGTTTAAGGGGGGGTGTTGGAAAAAGCAAATATTAAATATATTTGAAGAAATCCAAAGGTCATTTTGTAAACTTAATTGAAGTGGGAAAAACCAAGAGTCACATGGAAAAACCAAAAGTCACATGGAAAAGCCAAGAGTCACATGGAAAATCCAAGAGTCACATGGGAAGTCTAAATGATAAATTTATTAGGGGAGTCAAAAGGTCATTTCTTATACCTATAAATAGGTGGTTGTTGTAGAATTGACGGGGTGGTGAAGTGGTATCCAGAATAAAAAAAAAGGAGAAGGGTTTGTGAGAAAAAGTTGTATTCTCCATTGTTTTATATAGTTTCTCATACTATTGTTGTATGTTCCACCACCATTACATATTCTATCAGTTCTCAGATGTCCAAGTTTGGATACCAAGTCTGTTGCTGCATCTTCTGCTGTTGGTGTTGACTCCCATTGTGTCTTCACAAGATCATCAAAACCAGGTATAGTGAACTAGAAGTTTTCAAAATAGAATCTTTTTCTTGATGATTGAATGACCTTGAAATTTAGCTTGATAGGGTAGTGGTCAGATGTCATTTTTGCTAGAGGTTGAAGAGAGGCTAAAGGAAATTTAGAAGTCCAATCCAAAGAAACTAAGCGTTGATCGAGCTTTGTCATCAAAGGATCATCCATGTGGTTGGATCATGTGGAATGAAGATGGTTAAGTTTTATCTCTACCAGATATTGAGAGTCCATGAATGCATTAAATTCTGATGAAGCTGAAGATTTGTTGGTTCTTCCTTTTCTTCATGAGGTGAAGCAGATAAGATTAAAATCGCCAATAATTATCCATGGACCTTTCCATTTAGATCCTATTTGAGAGAGTTCTGATAGAAAGCTGCCTTTTAGACTTGAATCTGTTGGCTTATATACATTTGTTAGTACCCATTCCTCCCTAGGAGAACCATTAAGATAATGGGTTGTAGTAAGAGAAAACACGCCTTGATGAAAAATTGCTCCACTTATCTAAGTCGAATCCCAAGATGTAAGGATACCTCCTAAGGAGCCATTAGCAGAAATAGCACTCCAGATATCGAAGTTATTTCCACAGGTAGAAGAAATCTTTCTAGCTGGCATGTCCTTCGATTTGGTCTTTTGTAGGAAGGCAATTGAGCATTTAGATGAGGAGATCAAGTCCTTAATCAACCTTCTTTTCTTTTGGCTTCCTAATCCACATATATTCCAAGATATTATTGCTATCTATGTCTAATGTAGAAAACTGAGAAGGATAGGTTGCTTAAAGAGAAGAACACTTCATTGAACAAGGTAGTAAGTGACAGATAATAACCCAGCAGCCTTTTGACCAAAATAAAACCCAAGGTGCCATCCAAAATACTACAGTTTGAGACGCAGTTTTAATGACTTCATGCAAAAGGTTTTCGGCAGATGAGCAAGCCAAAACCATTTAGACTTTGAAACAAAATGTCTATCTTGCATCTTCACGAACCAAGAAACACTCAGGGAAGAGAGAGCTTTCTGCATCAATTTGCCTCAAAGTCAATCATGGTTTTGCAGCGGCTAAGTTCCAGATTCTTCAGTTTGGAGATGGGGTCTTTGTACGTGGGTGAGAAAAGGAGGCCACACTTTTTCCAAGCATTCTAATATCATTTGCTGTTTGAGAATTAAGAGTGAGATGTCTTCAGCTTGTAAATCTTCCTCTTTTAATCCAAACATTTTTATCTTTTTTGCTCTCAATCTATCACTTCTTTTCAAAGCTTTTGGACTAGCATTGAATGAATGTTTGTATAGAGAACGGCTTGTAGCTGATTGCTTAGTAGTTTTTCCCATTCGCAACTCTAGAGTAGTTGTCAGAGGAGAGTGCTTAAAGTGGTGCAGAAGTGTGTTGAAGGCTTGCTCAATTGGTACCCTGTAGGGTGGCGGCAGAGCGGCTGGTTATTTAATGTTAGCCATTGAGATTGGCATGTCAACCCAATTGAGCATTAATTCTATAATGATTCTGAGCATGTCTGAGTTTGAATTTGAAAGATGAATTAAACCCAACAGATGGAAAGATGATTCAAACCCATGGTACTCTTGGTTTCTACCACTAGAGATATCCTAGTGATTGGAAGCTGGTTGAGCTCATGTAGTGGATCAATGATTCGAACTTGGGTGTCAATACATGCACTCGAGTCCTCTAGGTTTTGCCGGCATTTTCAACCTCCTCCACTAGGGTTCCGGCGGTCAGACGATTGACTATCTTCCATCTGCATGAAATGACACTTCCAAGAGTCATTTGATGGCAAGCGTGCACCAGTTCCATGCCAAAATTCCCGGTCATCATCTCCGTCCTCATTTTGATCATGTGACGAGTTGGAGGATGAGTTCTCAAAATGGGGTCTTTTTCTCTGCAGCAAAGTTAATATGAATATCTAGGAGTTTTAGAGAGAGAAGCTCCAAGAGTTTCAGTGAGAGAAACCTCCCATTATCCTCCACCAACCATCCCTCCCAGCAAGCCTCACAACACCTCTCTCATCGGGTCCTTGTCCATTTCAACCATTCCACTCCCCAACGTTCCTTTCCACAGAGTCTCTCTAAGTTTTCTAGAGAGAGAAACCACAAAAAACCCTCCACTCACTCCTTTCCATTCATATCTTTCTATATTCATCCACCAAGTCACCATTGTCTACACATAACCTCTCGCTGCCCACCGACCTCTAGTGAGACCCGAATCCCAGCAACCTGTCAACACCCTAAAGGAGACTCCAACTTACGAACCATCAAAGAACCAGTCTATAGGGAAAATGTAAGGAGTTATCACCTTCCTCGGACGTCCACTCAACAGCGATCTCCTTCCCAATGCTTCCATAAAATACCACAAGTAGAGGTTAATGGGCGATGGTCGGGGTAATACACGTTCCTTTCCACAGAGTCTCTCTAAGTTTTCTAGAGAGAGAAACCACAAAAAACCCTCCACTCACTCCTTTCCATTCATATCTTTCTATATTCATCCACCAAGTCACCATTGTCTACACATAACCTCTCGCTGCCCACCGACCTCTAGTGAGACCCGAATCCCAGCAACCTGTCAACACCCTAAAGGAGACTCCAACTTACGAACCATCAAAGAACCAGTCTATAGGGAAAATGTAAGGAGTTATCACCTTCCTCGGACGTCCACTCAACAGCGATCTCCTTCCCAATGCTTCCATAAAATACCACAAGTAGAGGTTAATGGGCGATGGTCGGGGGTAATACCAAGAAGATGTTGCCTTAGCTACCATATAACTCATCAAGGCAACTTTCCACCTTGGAGCATTGAGGCATTCGAACGACTCTTGCATTATGCTGCTGATCACTATAATACTCAATGAAACACTGCGACCCGATCATTCTACCGCCACCGTCCCCTCTCCTGGACTAACAGCACTCCTGCAATGAGAGCAAATGCTGTTTCTTTTGGACAAGTCACATTTCATACAATTGGGCACCCATCAAAAAATGAAGCGTTTCCCGCTCCTGTTAGGATTTGACGCCTCGAGATTCAGCCCACATTGAGCCCACAACGAGGTTCGCGGCGAAAAACGGAGTCCAACGAGACCAAGATCACCTGAATCGGAGCTCGGATGGAGGAGATACGAGCTTTCGAAGTTGACACGAAAACCGAGGTGGCGGAGGACCACCGGCGACCGGCGGCGGACGGCAGCGGCGCGCCGCAGGCGGCGGCGCGCGGGACGCGCGCGGGGGGGCCTGCGGCCCAGGCGGGCGCGCGGCCCAGCGGGGCGCGCGGCCCAGCCGGGCGCGCGGGCCGGCCCAGGCCAGCGGGCCTGCTGGCCCTTGCCCCGGTCCACCGTGGACCGGGTGGTCCACGGCGCGGTCTGCGGACCGCGTGGGCGTTTCCCACGCGTTTCTCGCGGTCCACGGCCCTATTTCGTGGACCGGAGCGCGATCTAAGGGCCGAGGACGCTCCCGGTCTTGATCCAACGGTCCGGAGGGGTTTTTGGCTTTGTTAAGGAGTCCTAATCCTTCTCTAATCAAGTTTAAACCAGGTTTAAGCCTTTAAAAGGCCTGAGACACAGCAGAGAAGGAAGGGCGGTTCGGTTTCTCGCCGCCGTACGAACCAGAGGAGAGAGAGAGGGGCGAGGGCGCTGTGAGGGAAGGAGCGGGAGGCTCCTGGACAGCGATCGTCAGGCTCTTCAGGGGTTCAGGGGGGTCTCCAAGAGAGAGAGAGCTTTTGTGAGGGGAACTTCATGTGAGAGAGAATTGGGTGTACAAGGGTTGAGGGTGAGGTCTCCTCTTGTAAAATTTTCTTTTCATAGTGAAGTTTGCATGCCCCGTGGAGGCGAGCCCTTTTGTGGCTGATCCACGTATTTTGATTGTTTTTCCTTTTGTTTTGTTTCTTCTTTCTTCCTGCTGCATCGCGTGGTACTGGAAAGATCTTGGGAGGTGGTGTCCTGGCCAGACATCCACCCAACAAGTGGTATCAGAGCAAGGCGGTACAAGGACGCAGATTGCAGTGGTGGTGAGCAAGACTGAAGATGGAGAAAACAGGAACAATCAGGATGGAAATCAACAAGTTTGATGGTAAGAGCAATTTCTCCTTGTGGCAGGCAAGGGTGAAGGACGTGCTCATCCAACAGGGGTTGATCGAAGCTCTCTTGTGCGATGAGAAACCGACCACCATGGAGGTGCGGGATTGGAAACGGCTACAGATGCAGGCGGTGAGTACCATCCGTATGTACCTGGCGGATGAGGTGGTGATCCATGTGCTGAGCGAGACTTCCCCGACGGTGCTGTGGTCGAAGCTCGAGGAGTTGTACATGGCGAAGTCTCTCACCAATACTCTTTTCCTCTGGAGGCAGTTTTACCAACTGCGGATGACTGAGGGACAGAGCGTGCAGGAGCATCTGAGCCACTTCCAGAAGATCCTCACCGACCTTCTCAGCGTTGGCGAGAATGTTGAGGAGAAGACCAGGGCGCTGGTTTTGCTGGCGTCGCTTCCTTCTTCGTACGAGTCCTTGGTGACTGCTCTTCTAGTGGGGAAGAGCACTATCAAGATGGACGAGGTCACCGCGGCGATACTCCAGAACGAGGTTCTCAGGAGGGAGAACCCAGCTTCGAGCTCAGGTGTCGATAGCTCAGCTTTGGTGGCTTCTGGAGGTGTAGGAGGCGGTAGACGGAGCGACAGGAGATCGCATCGAGGGCGGTCTAAGTCCAGGAGGGACTTGAGCAAAACCAGGTGTTACCGGTGTGAGGAGTTGGGGCATCTAGCCAGAGATTGCCCTCAACTGAAAAATCGGACGGTGGCTGCTGTAGCGACGGCCGGCAGTGATTCAGATGGAGATGTCCTGGAGATATCTGACGAGGTATCTACTTCTTCCCAGCAGTGGATATTAGATTCTGCATGCCCCTATCATGTGTGTTGCAGAGAGGAGCAGTTTGACTCCTTGAAGAACAGTGAGAGCACTGTATATCTGTCGAATGGATCGAGCTGTGTGATCAGAGGCATTGGGACGGTCAGCTGGAGGACACATGACGGTGCAGTGAGGAGATTGGGGGAGGTCCGATACATACCCGATTTCAGGCGGAATCTTATCTCACTTAGCAGACTGGATTCGAGAGGCTACAGGACGGTAGCTGGTGGAGGAATCCTGAGGGTGCTACGCGGCGATAGGATTGTGCTGGAGGGGAAGAAGGGGAGCAGAGGACATTATTACCTGGCAGGGAGCCCAGTGTGAGGTGGAGCATCGGGAGCCAGGTGGAGCCTAGAGCGAGGTGGAGCTCCAGGAGGCGGATCGGGCACGAGACAGGAGACTCGGGAGGATGAGAGGCGACGTCGCAAGGTAAGATTCCTATTGCCGCAGGATGATGCCCCGAGCAGGTCTCAGGTCAGGAGGAGCACAGCATACGACGGAGATGGGATCGAGCAGCCTGGCTCGACTCCCATGTTTGCCCATCCATGATCAGCAGGCGATTGCCCCAGGGCATGGGGGCGAGGAGATCCAGAAGCTCTCGGAGTTTGGAGGAGGCCGAATATCGAGTCGAGGTGGAGATTGTTAGGATTTGACGCCTCGAGATTCAGCCCACATTGAGCCCACAACGAGGTTCGCGGTGAAAAACGGAGTCCAACGAGACCAAGATCACCTGAATCGGAGCTCGGATGGAGGAGATACGAGCTTTCGAAGTTGACACGAAAACCGAGGCGGCGGAGGACCACCGGCGACCGGCGGCGGACGGCAGCGGCGCGCCGCAGGCGGCGGCGCGCGGGACGCGCGCGGGGGGCCTGCGGCCCAGGCGGGCGCGCGGCCCAGCGGGGCGCGCGGCCCAGCCGGGCGCGCGGGCCGGCCCAGGCCAGCGGGCCTGCTGGCCCTTGCCCCGGTCCACCGTGGACCGGGTGGTCCACGGCGCGGTCTGCGGACCGCGTGGGCGTTTCCCACGCGTTTCTCGCGGTCCACGGCCTTATTTCGTGGACCGGAGCGCGATCTAAGGGCCGAGGACGCTCCCGGTCTTGATCCAACGGTCCGGAGGGGTTTTTGGCTTTGTTAAGGAGTCCTAATCCTTCTCTAATCAAGTTTAAACCAGGTTTAAGCCTTTAAAAGGCCTGAGACACAGCAGAGAAGGAAGGGCGGTTCGGTTTCTCGCCACCGTACGAACCAGAGGAGAGAGAGAGGGGCGTGGGCGCTGTGAGGGAAGGAGCGGGAGGCTCCTGGACAGCGGTCGCCAGGCTCTTCAGGGGTTCAGGGGGGTCTCCAAGAGAGAGAGAGCTTTTGTGAGGGGAACTTCATGTGAGAGAGAATTGGGTGTACAAGGGTTGAGGGTGAGGTCTCCTCTTGTAAAATTTTCTTTTCATAGTGAAGTTTGCATGCCCGTGGAGGCGAGCCCTTTTGTGGCTGATCCACGTATTTTGATTGTTTTTCCTTTTGTTTTGTTTCTTCTTTCTTCCTGCTGCATCGCGTGGTACTGGAAAGATCTTGGAAGGTGGTGTCCTGGCCAGAGCCTGAGTTGCCGTTTACTGTTTCAACTAGAGTACTGGAATGGTAGCACTGATAGATCCCGACATCTACTGCAAAACCTTCCATCGCTGAATTGCACTCCTACTTTGACACGGATATCAGTGCAGAAGGCCATAAAACTCTCACATGAAGATCTGGCGCCTTCCAGCAGCATGATGACCCGCTGAAAAGCCGTCTATCTCCTAGACAGTATACCTCTTATGCTGATGCGCTGAAACTCGGACATAAAGCCCCACCATCAACTCCCTCACCATCACAGACGAGCCTACGCTGCTGGACAAACTTAAATGGCCGAGCTATGCCATTCACTAGAGGGAGATGTTTTCGATGCGGCGATAAGGAGCATACCAAAGCCCACTGCCGAAATCCTATAAAATGCTTTCGTTGTGTAAAGTATGGTCATAAGGCACGATCATGCAAGACGAGGTTTTCTTCCAACCCAATAAGGAGTCTGAAAAAAAATTCCAACATAATGCAAAGCAGGCATCTACCCCCACAAGGGAAGCAAAGCACTTCTTTTCCTCCTTTTCATGCTTCCTCAGCCCATGGCCTTGGTGTGCACAAAGCCTTCATTTCCGTCTCCTCTGATATGGAGGAGACTGAGTTTTACCTGGATAGGGCAGCCTATGTAGAAGCTTTTGGAAGACAAATCAAAGAGGATGATGTGAAAGAAGCTCTATTTCGCAAAGCAAATATTGCAGGAACTTGGTTCACAAGAAAATTAGCTGATTTCAATATGTTCTTTGTGGCCTGTCCATCCAGGGATATTGTTCATCAATTAATGGCGGGAGGAAGGATTCGAGGTAATGGATTCTCTCTACAGGTAAGCCACTGGAACTAGTATAAAGGAGGTATTTCACATCAACTTAAGCTTAAGGTTAATGCAAGTGTATTAAATCTCCCTTTAATTTGCTGGAATCCACATGCAGTGGCAGTTATTATCTCAAGATTTGGGTTTCCACATAGAGCAAGTAAAGCTTGCCTTAAATGGGATGATCTTACATCTTTTAACTTAGATTTCTTTTATGATGATATTGATGGTGTTCCAGCATCAGTTAATGTTACAGTTGGAGCTTTCACATACAATGTTCAGGTCCGAATTAACTCAGTCTCAGAACAAGTGCCCCAGGGTTCTTCCTCTGCAGCAGAAGCACCTGAAAATGAGAAAGACGACTGGAACTATTGGTTTGGGTCCGGCAACCAATCTCTGTCATCAGCATCTAAGAAACATGTGGGATCTCAACCATCCAATTCTTCAACAAGAAAGCAAGCATCACACCATAGGATGGAGGATAGCCCAGAACTTCATCTAGCGCCTATTCAAAATAAGTTTAAACAGCTTGGAGCAGCGCCCAATGGCAAGAAAAGCATTATTAATTGGTTGTTAGTTTTTCTTCAAGCTTCTCCCAGCCAAGCCCATGGATACAGCCGGCTATCACTATAACCTTAGACTTTAATGGTAGGAAGGTACGATGGATGGGTTTAAATTCAAATTCAAATTTGAAAACTAGTATGCTGTCTCACAATCCTGCAGATGTTGAGAGGGGTCAACAGACAACTACTACAGCCCCTTCCAACGGCTGCCTACTACTGCTAGAGCCTATGCCTCAATAGCCGAAACCATGTGGCAAATTACTCCACCAACAATCATTTCTGAGCCCAAACCACAACACGCGCCTGACCATATCATGTAATACCAGTCCAAAGAGTTTTTGCTAGGCTGCTGTCAGATGTTAAAGCTACAGAGGTTCAATAGTCTCAACAGTCAAACGAAAACTTCTCATCTCACAAAATAATGAATAAAAAACATGAACGTCAATGTAACTACACCCAAGCGCAGTGCCTGACTACGATAAAAAAAAAATCAAATCACTTGGGTTGGTAGAAGAATCATTGCTAGAGGCAGATATTTTGTTCCTAAACCCCCTGAATGCATCACAAATCACTGAAATGGGGAAGAAATGTGGTATGATCTTCCAATTCTACCAACAAATGA
>NC_025996.2:76250785-76272440 GCF_000442705.2 Elaeis guineensis
GCAGTGGCAGTTATTATCTCAAGATTTGGGTTTCCACATAGAGCAAGTAAAGCTTGCCTCAAATGGGATGATCTTACATCTTTTAACTTAGATTTCTTTTATGATGATATTGATGGTGTTCCAGCATCAGTTAATGTTACAGTTGGAGCTTTCACATACAATGTTCAGGTCCGAATTAACTCAGTCTCAGAACAAGTGCCCCAGGGTTCTTCCTCTGCAGCAGAAGCACCTGAAAATGAGAAAGACGACTGGAACTATTGGTTTGGGTCCGGCAACCAATCTCTGTCATCAGCATCTAAGAAACATGTGGGATCTCAACCATCCAATTCTTCAACAAGAAAGCAAGCATCACACCATAGGATGGAGGATAGCCCAGAACTTCATCTAGCGCCTATTCAAAATAAGTTTAAACAGCTTGGAGCAGCGCCCAATGGCAAGAAAAGCATTATTAATTGGTTGTTAGTTTTTCTTCAAGCTTACTGTTACGCCCCCGACCCGAGATTGTGAATCGAAGGTCGCGACAACCGCCGCATACTTATGAAGAACTCTCTCCATAAGCATGCAAGGCATCTCATCACGATATCAATGCATCACAGCGGAATAAATTCAAATAATTATTATTCAACTTTAATTCAAGTAATTAAATCAAATGTCTTATATCCAATAAAATTTTTGCTAAAAATAAAACAATAGGTCTAAGTTTAATGAAGTTGACAATGCTAAATCTCGCCTCTAAAAGCTGTCTCAATATTTCTTCCCACGCTCGAAATTAATTGTCTGAATCTGAAAAATAGAAAGAAAAGTAATGAGCTAGATAGCCCAATAAGTAACAAGTATCTCTACCAGATATTTCAGATATTATATAATTTTCAAGAACAATGCTGCAAATAACATAAAAATATATTTCATGCTGATTTAATACAAATTCAATATTTTCAAATATTCACACATAATATAATCATAAATCCGATTCGATTCAAAACACTCGTAACTCAACAGCCTTGACTATGACCAACGTTTAACCCCCATTGACGGGGTCCACAGAATACCAGCGCACAACCCTCACTGGCAGGGTCTACAAATACTAGCGCACAACCCCCACTGGCAGGGTTCACAAACACCAGCGTACAACCTCCACTGGCAGGGTCCACTGAGTACCAACGTATAATCCCCATTGGCGGGGCTCACTGAAACATAGTTAGGCTGAGAGCATAAATTCAATTTGTATCAAAACACTTTGTATCATAATATATCATAATTTTTTACTGAACATATGCATAAATCGACGTACCATAATATTTCAAAAGCACTTTTTTTTCAAAACATAATTTCATAAATCATGCATAATTTTTAGAGAATAATTATTTATTTTCAGAATAAATATGGAATATCTCGAGAAGATGGTTCATTACTTACCTTTCACGGAGCACTGAATGAACAGATCGACTAAATTCTAGAAGATTTTTCCGTGCCTATTATCCAAAATTATATTTTTTCATTAATTTTAATTCAAAATTAAATCTAACAAATTCCAAAATCAAAACCTCACTTAAAATCAGACTCTTCCCTAAACTCGATCAAAATCATCAAATGAAGCCTCTCACTACGCTAATCTTAGAAGGATAACTTTAGAGAGAGAGAAATCCATCAAGAGAGAGAAATAATCTAGAGAGAGAAAGTAGAGAGAGAAAGTCCAATTCCAGAGAGAAAAAGTCAGGGTTCAGACTAAAAGAAGAGAGAGAAGAGAGAGAAACTCTCTCTCTCATCATTTTTTTATTTTTATTTATTTATTTATTTATATATATATATATAAGTATATATATATATATTTTGTTATTATTATTATTTTTTTTTCTTTCTTTTCTTTTCTCTTTTTCTTCGTTTTCTTCTTTTCTTTTCTTTTCTTTTTCTTTTTTTTTTCTTCTTTTTCTTTTCTTTTTTTTTTTTTCTTTTCTTCTTTTTCTTCTTTTTTTTTCTCGGGCTCCTTCCAGGCCGAACAGGGGACGGTGGAGCACTGAATGAACAGATCGACTAACTTCTAGGAGATTCTTCCGTGCCTATTATCCAAAATTATATTTTTTCATTAATTTTAATTCAAAATTAAATCTAACAAATTCCAAAATCAAAACTTCACTTAAAATCAGACTCTTCCCTAAACTCGATCAAAATTATCAAATGAAGCCTCTCACTACGCTAATCTTAGAAGGATAACTTTAGAGAGAGAGAAATCCATCAAGAGAGAGAAACAATCTAGAGAGAGAAAATTTTAGAGAGAGAAAGTAGAGAGAGAAAGTCCAATTCCAGAGAGAGAAAGTCAGGGTTCAGACTGAAAGAAGAGAGAGAAGAGAGAGAAACTCTCTCTCTCATCATTTATTTTATTTTATTTATTTATTTATTCATTTATATATATATATATATATATTTTGTTATTATTTTTATTATTATTATTTTTCTTTCTTTTCTTTTCTCTTTTTCTTCGTTTTCTTCTTTTTCTTCTTTTCTTTTCTTTTCTTTTCTTTTTCTCTTTTTTTTTCTTCTTTTTCTTTTCTTTTTTTTTTTCTTTTCTTTTCTTCTTTTTCTTCTTTTTCTTCTTTTTTTTTTTTTTTTCTCGGGCTCCTTCCAGGCCGAACAGGGGACGACAGTTCCCTCCTTGTGCCGAGCTGTTCAAGCGACGACCACCGCGGTGGAGGCCGACGGCAGAGGGGGGCCACTCCCCCGGTCATGGAGGGGCATGGCCGGCGATCGATTGCGATCGCCGGCGCCGAAAAATTCACGAAAAAAAGAGACCAAAACAGAGGTCTCTTTTCCGATCGAAAATCGGCGACTCCCGTCGCCGGCAGCCGCGCACAAATGCACGGGAGGAAGGGGAAAGAAGAGAGGAAGAGGAGGGAAACTCACCTCGACCTTCGGTGACCTCGTCAGTGGGCAATCACGGCAGGAATCAAAACGGTGTCCGCGGCTCCGATCGGGAAAAATAGGGAGAAAGAGAGAGAAAGGGGGCCGATGTTGGGTTTCTAGAAAAAAGGGGAGGTCTTCTTATAGAGGACCCTAGGACTCCGAGAGGTCCTAGGACTCTCAATTTGCCCGGGTCTCGCCGGAGAAGAAGACTCCTATCGGGAGTCTTCTTCCTGGTTTTTCCTCTATCTTTTTTTTTTTTTTTTTGGCTTGGGTCTCGATGGTATGGGCTTGGGCTTGGGCTAGGTTTTGGGTTATGACATTCTTCACCCCTAAAAAGAAATTTCATCTTCGAAATTTTTCATATCTGTCACCATTGTATTGGAAGCCTGTGCATTCTGTTGAGTAAGCGCATACATTATTCCCTGATTTTTAGGAATCTGTCCACCACCCTTATGTTGTCCTTCATAAGTTCTTTGGCCAACTTGATTTTCAATATTTAGCAGGCAGCTAGCAATTTTATAATCCATCTGACCACATTTGAAGCAAGCACCTATATTCCAATATAAATCCTTGTCTGCATGATTTTTACCACATCTGGAGCACTGCTCACCATCAATATGTTGTGTCTTATTATCTATTGCTCCCTTAGCTGATCTTTTGTTGTTTTTATTATTCTACCCTTGTGTATCATTTGATTTTGCTCTCTTTCTTTGCTTTCTTTCCCTTTCCATGTGTTCTTCATTGACTTCTCTTTCAATTATCAGTGCTTTGTTTACCACATCTGCATAAGTTGTCAATTCATATGGAACCACTTATTTTCGAATCTCAGTTCTCAGTCCCATCTCAAACTTGTGAACACGTTCTTGCTCACCATCCACTAATCTCGGAGCAAATTTTGCTAACTCTGTAAATTTTACTTCATATTCAGTCACACTCATACCCTTTTGCTTCAAATAGATAAACTCTTGCTCTTTCTGAATCTTTATACTCCGAGGAAAATACTGATCATAGAATGCAATCCGAAATCTTTCCCAAGTAAGTATTTCGCCGTCTTATTCATGCTTGCGCTGTAGTCGCTGACACCAGTTGTATGCTTTTTCTTGTAGTAAGCAAGCTGCATATCGAATCTTTTCTTCATCAAGATACTCTTGGACAGCGAAAGCCTTCTCCATCTCCATTATCCAGTTATCAGCCTCCAAAGGTTCAGTAGTCCCCTTGAAAGCTGGAGGAGCAAGCTTTTTAAATTTTGAAATATTATTCCGTTGTACTGGTTGCTCTCCATATTGTGGTGGTGGATGCTAATGTTGTTGTGTATCTCGTTGTATCTGCTGTTGTTCAAATATTTGCTGCTGTATTTGTTGTTGCGCTTGTACCATCCTGATTAGGGTCTGCATTAACTGAGCCATATCTGGTTCTTGACGTGCTCTCGAAGTACTCCCATTAGGATCTACGACTCCCTCCTCCTGAGGGGTGCCACTGGTCAGATGGGGAGTGCTACCATCCCGTGGTTGTGATGTCTCTCTTGCAATTCCTTGAGTAGTTCTTGTCATTCTACGGGGAGGCATGATAACCTTGTAGTAGTAAAACCTTATTAGATTCATTTATCTATTTCTTAGGATGGGTTTATTATGATGCTCATACTTTAACGTCCTAATATTCCTAATGTTTACCCACCTACACTCATACTATGTCAAATTCTATATGTCATAATTTATCCATTTATGCTCTGATACCATATTAATTATCACGCCCCCGACCTGAGATTGTGAATCGAGGGTCGCGGCAACCGCCGCATACTTATGAAGAACTCTCTCCATAAGCATGCAAGGCATCTCATCACGATATCAATGCATCACAGTGGAATAAATTCAAATAATTATTATTCAACTTTAATTCAAGTAATTAAATCAAATGTCTTACATCCAATAAAATTTTTGCTAAAAATAAAATAATAGGTCTAAGTTTAATAAAGTTGACAATGCTAAATCTCGCCTCTAAAAGCTCTGTCCCAATATTTCTTCCCACGCTCGAAATTAATTGTCTGAATCTGAAAAATAGAAAGAAAAGTAATGAGCTAGACAGCCCAGTAAGTAACAAGTATCTCTACCAGATATTTCAGATATTATATAATTTTCAAGAACAATGCTGCAAATAACATAAAAATATATTTCATGCTGATTTAATACAAATCCAATATTTTCAAATATTCACACATAATATAATCATAAATCTGATTCGATTCAAAACACTCGTAACTCAACAGCCTCGACTATGACCAACGTTTAACCCCCATTGGCGGGGTTCACAGAATACCAGCGCACAACCCCACTGGTAGGGTCCACAAATACCAACGCACAACCTCCACTGGCAGGGTCCACAAACACCAGCGCACAACCCCCACTAGCAGGGTCCACTGAGTACCAACGTATAATCTCCATTGGCGGGGCCCACTGAAACATCATTAGGCTGAGAGCATAAATTCGATCTGTATCAAAACACTTTGTATCATAATATATTATAATTTTTCACGGAACATGTGCATAAATCGACGTACCATAATATTTCAAAAGTACTTTTCTTTCAAAACATAATTTTATAAATCATGCATAATTTTTAAAAAATAATTATTTATTTTCAGAATAAATATGGAATATCTCGAGAAGATGGTTCATTACTTACCTTTCACGGAGCACTAAATGAACAGATCGACTAACTTCTAGGAGATTCTTCCGTGCCTATTATCCAAAATTATATTTTTTCATTAATTTTAATTCAAAATTAAATCTAACAAATTCCAAAATCAAAACCTCACTTAAAATCAGACTCTTCCCTAAACTCGATCAAAATCATCAAATGAAGCCTCTCACTACGCTAATCTTAGAAGAATAACTTTAGAGAGAGAGAAATCTATCAAGAGAGAGAAATAATCTAGAGAGAGAAAATTTTAGAGAGAGAAAGTTTAATTTTAGAGAGAGAAAGTCAGGGTTCAGACTGAAAGAAGAGAGAGAAGAGAGAGAAACTCTCTCTCTCTCATCATTTTTTATTTTTTTTATTTATTTATTCATTTATATATATATATATAAGTATATATATATATATATATTTTGTTATTATTATTATTATTTTTTTTTCTTTCTTTTCTTTTCTCTTTTTCTTCGTTTTCTTCTTTTTCTTCTTTTCTTTTCTTTTCTTTTTCTCTTTTTTTTTCTTCTTTTTCTTTTCTTTTTTTTTTTCTTTTCTTTTCTTCTTTTTCTTCTTTTTTTTTCTCGGGCTCCTTCCAGGCCGAACAGGGGACGACAGTCCCCTCCTTGTGCCGGGCCGTTCAGGCTACGGCCACCGCGGTGGAGGCCGGCGGCAGAGGGGGGCCACTCCCCCAATCACGGAGGAGCATGGCCGGCGATCGATTGCGATCGCTGGCGTCGGAAAATTCACGGGAAAAAGAGACCAAAACAGAGGTCTCTTTTCCGACTGAAAATCGGCGACTTCTGTCACCGGCAGCCGCGCACAAATGCACCGGAGGAAGGGGAAAGAAGAGAGGAAGAGGAGGGAAACTCACCTCGGCCTCCGGTGACCTCGTCGGCGGGCAATCACGGCGAGAATCAAAACGGTGTCCGCGGCTCCGATCGGGAAAAACAGGGAGAAAGAGAAAGAAATGGGCCGATGTTGGGTTTTTAGGAAAAAGAGGAGGTCTTCTTATAGAGGACCCTAGGACTCCGAGAGGTCCTAAGACTCCCAATTTGTCCGGGTCTCGCCGGAGAAGAAGACTCCTATTGGGAGTCTTCTTCTCGATTTTTCCTCTATTTTTTTTTTAGCTTGGGTCTCGACGGTATGAGCTTGGGCTTGGGCTAGGTTTTGGGCTATGACACTTACTTCTCCCAGCCAAGCCCATGGATACAGCCGGCTATCACTGTAACCTTAGACTTTAATGGTAGGAAGGTACGATGGATGGGTTTAAATTCAAATTCAAATTTGAAAACTAGTATGCTGTCTCACAATCCCGCAGATGTTGAGAGGGGTCAACAGACAACTACTACAGCCCCTTCCAACGGCTGCCTACTACTGCTAGAGCCTATGCCTCAATAGCCTACTCCACCAACAATCATTTCTGAGCCCAAACCACAACACGCGCCTGACCATATCATGTAATACCAGTCCAAAGAGTTTTTGCTAGGCTGCTGTCAGATGTTAAAGCTACAGAGGTTCAATAGTCTCAACAGTCAAACGAAAACTTCTCATCTCACAAAATAATGAATAAAAAACATGAACGTCAATGTAACTACACCCAAGCGCAGTGCCTGACTACGATAAAAAAAAAATCAAATCACTTGGGTTGGTAGAAGAATCATTGCTAGAGGCAGATATTTTGTTCCTAAACCCCCTGAATGCATCACAAATCACTGAAATGGGGAAGAAATGTGGTATGATCTTCCAATTCTACCAACAAATGAACCCAGTGGATAAATTAAAGGAGATGGAGCTTCAATGCTATGGGATGTCCTCCGGATGTGTTTCAAAAAATGCAACAAAAAGAATGGTGGCAGGTCACTTCTGAGCAATAGTTCTATGTCTCTATTTGGGTTTTGCTCGTCTTTTGCATTTATTACTATTACATTTACCAGCTCTTCTATTATAACGCTTGTAGTACTCTCCTTAAGATGTTTTTCTTTTTGGAAGCTTTGGGTTATCTTTTTGATTCCTTTATGGAAGCATTCAACACATTTTCCTCTCATCATAAATGATTCTTAGCTGGAATACTAGAGGAATAGGCAAACCTAAGAAGGAAAAAAGCCATCAGGGACACCATTAATAAATCTATGTGCAGAATTGTATGTCTTCAAGAAATCAAACAAGATAGAATGTGCCCAAGACTGCAAAAAGCAATTTGTGGGGAAAACCTTGAAGGTTGGGTGGCAAAAGATGCTGTTGGTTCAGCAGGGGGTATCCTTTCCTGCTGGGATAATAGAGAAGTAGACAGTAGCCTTCTCCAAATAGGTAGCTACTCCATCACAGTACAGTTCACTTATAAATCTATCGGATATTCTTGAATGCTCTCAAATATATATGGTCCTCATAATGAACAAGATCGGTGCATCTTATTCGCAGAACTCACCTCATTGAGGAGCAATAACACTACTCCATGGATTTTAATTGGGGACCTTAGTGCAAGTAGATTCTCATTAGAGAGAACGGGTACCGCCAATTTGCAGAATACATCAAGATCACTCAATAATTTTATGAGCTCACACTCCTTGATTGAGATAAAATTATCGGGTAGGCAATACACCTCGTCTAACTTCAGAGAAGACCCATCAATGGCAACTCTGGATCGCTGTTTTACCTCAACTAATTGGTTACAAAAATTCCCACTTGCAACTCTCACTGCTATGGTCCATTCTACATCTGATCACACACCCATGCTCCTTCAGGCCTCTATCACATTCAAGAGTAAGCCCAAACCCAGCAAACCTTTCTGCTTTGAAAATTTTTGATTCACAATTGCAGGATTTGATATTGTTAGGATTTGACGCCTCGAGATTCAGCCCACATTGAGCCCACAGTGAGGTTCGCGGCGAAAAACGGAGTCCAACAAGACCAAGATCACCTGAATCGGAGCTCGGATGGAGAAGATACGAGCTTTCGAAGATAGCACGAAAACCGAGGCGGCGGAGGACCGCCGGCGACCGGCGGCGGGCGGCGGCGGCGGCGCGGCCGCAGGCGGCGGCGCGCGGGACGCGCGTCCCAGGCCCGCTGGCCCGCGTGGGACGCGGGACCCAGGCCCGGGCGGGACGCGGGACCCAGGCCCGCGCGGGACGCGCGTCCCAGGCCCAGGCCCGTGCGGGACGCGCGACCCAGCAGCCTGCTGGCCCATCCCCGGTCCACCGTGGACCGGGTGGTCCACGGCGCGGCCTGTGGACCGCGTGGACGTTTCCCACTCGTTTCTCGCGGTCCACGGCCCTATTCCGTGGACCGGAGCGCGATCTAAGGGTCCAGAGAGCTCCCGGTGTTGATCGGACGGCTTGGGACGTGATTTGGCTTGATTAAGGATTCCTAATCACCCTCTAACCTATGTTTAAGGCTTTAAAAGGCCTGAGACACAGCAGAGAACGTGCGGTTTGGTTTCTCGCCGCCGTACGAACCGAGGAGAGAGAGAGAGGCGTGAGGCGCTGTGAGAGAAGGAGCGGGAGGCTCCTGGACAGCGGTCGCCAGGCTCTTCAGGGGTTCAGGGGGGTCTCCAAGAGAGAGAGAGCTTTTGTGAGGGGAACTTCATGTGAGAGAGAATTGGGTGTACAAGGGTTGAGGGTGAGGTCTCCTCTTGTAAAATTTTCTTTTCATAGTGAAGTTTGCATGCCCCGTGGAGGCGAGCCCTTTTGTGGCTGATCCACGTATTTTGATTGTTTTTCCTTTTGTTTTGTTTCTTCTTTCTTCCTGCTGCATCGCGTGGTACTGAAAGGATCTTGGGAGGTGGTGTCCTGGCCAGACATCCACCCAACAAGTGGTATCAGAGCAAGGCGGTACAAGGACGCAGATTGCAGTGGTGGTGAGCAAGACTGAAGATGGAGAAAACAGGAACAATCAAGATGGAGATCAACAAGTTCGATGGTAAGAGCAATTTCTCCTTGTGGCAGGCAAGGGTGAAGGACGTGCTCATCCAACAGGGGTTGATCGATGCTCTCTTGTGCGATGAGAAACCGACCACCATGGAGGTGCGGGATTGGAAACGGCTACAGATGCAGGCGGTGAGTACCATCCGCATGTACCTGGCGGATGAGGTGGTGATCCATGTGCTGAGCGAGACTTCCCCGACGGTGCTGTGGTCGAAGCTCGAGGAATTGTACATGGCGAAGTCTCTCACCAACACTCTTTTCCTCTGGAGGCAGTTTTACCAACTGCGGATGACTGAGGGACAGAGCGTGCAGGAGCATCTGAGCCACTTCCAAAAGATCCTCACCGACCTTCTCAGCGTTGGCGAGAACGTTGAGGAGAAGACCAGGGCGCTGGTTTTGCTGGCGTCGCTTTCTCCTTCGTACGAGTCCTTGGTGACTGCTCTTCTAGTGGGGAAGAGCACTATCAAGATGGACGAGGTCACCGCGGCGTTACTCCAGAACGAGGTTCTCAGGAGGGAGAACCCAGCTTCGAGCTCAGGTGGCGATAGCTCAGCTTTGATGACTTCTGGAGGAGCAGGAGGCGGTAGACGGAGCGACAGGAGATCGCATCGAGGGCGGTCTAAGTCCAGGAGGGACTTGAGCAAAACCAGGTGTTACCGGTGTGAGGAGTTGGGGCATCTAGCCAGAGATTGCCCTCAACTGAAAAATCGGACGGTGGCTGCTGTAGCGACGGCCGGCAGCGATTCAAATGGAGATGTCCTGGAGATATCTGACGAGGTATCTACTTCTTCCCAGCAGTGGATATTAGATTCTGCATGCCCCTATCATGTGTGTTGCAGAGAGGAGCAGTTTGACTCCCTGGAGAACAGTGAGAGCACTGTATATCTGCCGAATGGATCGAGCTGTGCGATCAGAGGCATTGGGACGGTCAGCTGGAGGACACATGACGGTGCAGTGAGGAGATTGGGGGAGGTCCGATACATACCCGATTTCAGGCGGAATCTTATCTCACTTAGCAGACTGGATTCGAGAGGCTACAGGACGGTAGCTGGTGGAGGAATCCTGAGGGTGCTACGCGGCGATAGGATTGTGCTGGAGGGGAAGAAGGGGAGCAGAGGACATTATTACCTGGCAGGGAGCCCAGTGCGAGGTGGAGCATCGGGAGCCAGGTGGAGCCCAGAGCGAGGTGGAGCTCCAGGAGGCGGATCGGGCACGAGACAGGAGACTCGGGAGGACGAGAGGCGACGTCGCAAGGTAAGATTCCTATTGCCGCAGGATGATGCCCCGAGCAGGTCTCAGGTCAGGAGGAGCACAGCATACGACGGAGATGGGATCGAGCAGCCTGGCTCGACTCCCATGTTTGCCCATTCATGATCAGCAGGCGATTGCCCCAGGGCATGGGGGCGAGGAGATCCAGAAGCTCTCGGAGTTTGGAGGAGGCCGAATATCGAGTCGAGGTGGAGATTGTTAGGATTTGACGCCTCGAGATTCAGCCCACATTGAGCCCACAGTGAGGTTCGCGGCGAAAAACGGAGTCCAACAAGACCAAGATCACCTGAATCGGAGCTCGGATGGAGAAGATACGAGCTTTCGAAGATAGCACGAAAACCGAGGCGGCGGAGGACCGCCGGCGACCGGCGGCGGGCGGCAGCGGCGCGGCCGCAGGCGGCGGCGCGCGGGACGCGCGTCCCAGGCCCGCTGGCCCGCGTGGGACGCGGGACCCAGGCCCGGGCGGGACGCGGGACCCAGGCCCGCGCGGGACGCGCGTCCCAGGCCCAGGCCCGTGCGGGACGCGCGACCCAGCAGCCTGCTGGCCCATCCCCGGTCCACCGTGGACCGGGTGGTCCACGGCGCGGCCTGTGGACCGCGTGGACGTTTCCCACTCGTTTCTCGCGGTCCACGGCCCTATTCCGTGGACCGGAGCGCGATCTAAGGGTCCAGAGAGCTCCCGGTGTTGATCGGACGGCTTGGGACGTGATTTGGCTTGATTAAGGATTCCTAATCACCCTCTAACCTATGTTTAAGGCTTTAAAAGGCCTGAGACACAGCAGAGAACGTGCGGTTTGGTTTCTCGCCGCCGTACGAACCGAGGAGAGAGAGAGGCGTGAGGCGCTGTGAGAGAAGGAGCAGGAGGCTCCTGGACAGCGGTCGCCAGGCTCTTCAGGGGTTCAGGGGGGTCTCCAAGAGAGAGAGAGCTTTTGTGAGGGGAACTTCATGTGAGAGAGAATTGGGTGTACAAGGGTTGAGGGTGAGGTCTCCTCTTGTAAAATTTTCTTTTCATAGTGAAGTTTGCATGCCCCGTGGAGGCGAGCCCTTTTGTGGCTGATCCACGTATTTTGATTGTTTTTTCCTTTTGTTTTGTTTCTTCTTTCTTCCTGCTGCATCGCGTGGTACTGAAAGGATCTTGGGAGGTGGTGTCCTGGCCAGACATCCACCCAACAGATATCATGATTCAAGACTGGTGGAACTTGGGACCAAGTTCTCAAGATCCAATCTCTACCATTATGTTGAAACTCCAAGCTCTTAGGTCTCAGCTCAGATCTTGGAATCGAAGGAATGTAGGTAACATTCCTGTAAAAAAAGAGGAAATACTGCAGAAGATTGATGATCTAGACTTAGAGGAGGAAACAAGAAATCTAACTACAATTGAAATTGAAGAACGGAAGACCTTAAAAGTTAAACTAGATTTATTGAACACTCAAGAGGAAATGCTATGGCGACAATGAGCAAGAACACATTGGCTCAATAGTGGGGATCGCAACACGAAATTTTTTCACTTATGGGCTAGTAATAGGAGAAGGAAGAATCTGATCTTAAACCTACATCATCAGCAATTAATGATATCCGATCAGCAGAAAATCCAAGAATATTTTCATCAACATTTTAAACTTCTACTCGGTAACTCTGAAAGGCCTTGCATTTCAACCGATTGGAAAAGGTTATACCCAGAAGGTCTGCAACAACTTCAGGATTTAGATGCCCAATTAACAGAGGAGGAACTAAAATGTGCAATATTTCAGCTAGCATCACAAAATTCACCTGGACCGGATGGTTTTTCCTTTGATTTTTACAAGCACTTTTAGTGTACAATCAAATATGATCTGATAAAAATATTTCAGAGTTTCTACTGTCATCAAACAAGCCTAGACCATCTTAACTACTCATTCATAGCATTATTACCGAAGAAGGAATCTAACTGCACAATCAAAGATTATTGACCAATCAGCCTTATGAATGGCATTGTCAAAATCATTTCCAAGGTTCTTTTTATTCAACTTGCCAACAAGCTTGATAAGCTCATCACTTCATCCCAATCGGCATTCATTCTGGGAAGAACAGCTTCTAACATCTTGCAACAGCAAATGAAATCCTATGCCACGCTGTTAACTCGAAGTCCAAAGGTATACTTTATAAATTAGATTTTGAGAAGGCATTTGACAATATAGCATGGCCTTTTCTTTTTGATCTCCTGAAAGCCCAAGGATTCGATGACAGATGATGTAGATGGGTTCAAGACATAGTTACCACAGCTAAATCTTCCATCCTTATCAATGGTTCAGCGAAAAAATCTTTTATCCATTGTAGAGGTTTATGCCAAGGCAATCCACTCTCACCACAACTTTTCATCTTAGTGGTAGACACGTTGAATAGAATCCACAGTGTTGCTGCTTCAAACTGAATGATCAAAGGCATGGGAGAGAATCAAGATATCAGCCATATACTCAACCTCCAGTTTGCTGATGATACACTTAGTTTCAGCAGAATACAAAGAGAGAATATTACTTCTTTGAAATTCATACTTTATTCTTACGAATTACTGTCTGGATTAAAAATTAGCTTTGAGAAGTCTACGATGATAGGAATTGAACTTTTTCAAAAAGTGCAGAGACTAGATTGCATCTATCTCGGGCAGTAGAACTGGTGATCTCCCTTTGAATTACCTCGGTCTACCATTACGAATTGGGTATCTTAAACAAAATGACCGGACATCACTTCTTGAAAGGATTACAAAAAAATTAGCTAGCTGGAAAGGTAAATTACTCACTGTTGCTGGTAGAATAATCCTACTCAATTTAGTAATCACGTCAGTCATATCATATTGGATGAATAACTTCATAATACCACCTGGTATTATCCGAAAAATAGACAAACTACGATGGGCATTCTTATGGGCAGGTGCTGATAAGGCCAAACAATGTCAGCATCTGTTAAGCTGGAACATGGCTTGTAGACCAAAGGATTTTGGCAGAATGGGTATAACTAATATCACAACACTCAATAAAGTCTTGTTCTACAAATGGTGGTGGAAACTATTTAAAAGCCCATAAGGAATATGGTGTTCATTAGTCTTTGCAATTTATTACCAACACCATCCTATCATGTCGAATTTACCACAGCGTTAGACACAGTCAGCATTCTAGAAGTCAAGTTTGAAAGTTAGAGATTTGTTTCAGACCACGATAAAATTTCACCTTGGTCAGGGATCGAATATCTCATTTTGGAATGACACATGGTTACTCTCTCAACCACTCAAAGACTGGTTCCATGTTTATATGCCCTTTCACCCACAAAATATATTTCTGTCGCAGAAGTATACACACTCTTCAGAAACTCCAACTACTAGCCGCTAGCAACACCAATGCTTCATGATCTGAGCCATCACCAACTGAGGTACGAGATGTCTACTGTCGCGCCCTCCAATGAACAGGATTCATTAGATTGGAAATGGTTTTCAAGTGGCAAGTTCTCAACAAAACATTATTATTGTTTTCATCGGATGGAGGAATCAGGCCAGTTTTTAGCAAAATCATATGGAAAATAAGCATCCCAGAGAAGGTTAGATACTTTACATATCTCCGCTTCCATGACAGAATTCTAACTAAATCAAACCTCATTAAAAGAGGCTAGAAAGGTGTGGACAAATGCTCGTTGTGTAATTCAAACTAAAAAATAATGGACCATCTTTTACTGCAATGTCCATTCTCCAGAGCAGTCTGGTCAAAGCTTCTGGAAAATTTTCACCTCAACAATCTCCCCAAACTCAATTCTTGCTGTGGAGCTCCCGACGATCTGATGAACATTCTTAACCACTTCAGAATGGATTGGATATTCTCATTACTATGGCTCAATGGACTTTATGGAAAGAGTGGAATAAAAGATGTTTTAATTTTCATGCTTATTTACCAACATTTGTGGCTAAGCAAATCGCAAAACTTTTTTTATCCTAGATTGAACACGGATGATCAAAACTACCTTTCAATTCAACAAGTATCCAAGTGTATGAAGGAGCTGTTGGAAAGATCATCACTATCTTATCACTCTAGCACAGCTTAATTCCCGAGTTTTCTATCTTTACAGAACAAAGCCGAGCACTTCCACTCTGAAGGAAACCCTGTATGAAACCCTGTATACTTTCACTTTTCTGTACTCTGACCTGCATGCGAAGTCGGTAACTTCTCACTCTTCTTTATTCCCTATTATTCTCTCTAAACTTATGTACTCTCTTTCATATTAATGCAATTACTCTTGAGTTAGGTCTTCCCTAACTTATTTGCATCAAAAAAAAAAAAAAGTTAATATGAATATCAACCTTAACTTTGTGAGGGCAAAAAAATTAAACATCGAATCCGAATAAGTCTTCCCATCTCACACTTGATCTTCTTGCTCAAAATGGTACACCAAAATCTAAGATTGTAGTTGCTACTATCTCTGATTTCTGGGAAAAAAGGGTAGGTTAAGTATTGCTGCATAGATCTTGAACTTGAGGTTATCTTGTGCTCCTCCCCTGAAGGGATTCCAGTGGTTAACAATGAGAGAAAAACCATCTCCCTTATTGTGTCCTTCTGCCATTAGGAACAAACTATTTGGCAATCTAGACATGAGACAAAGAATTCATCGGGGGATAGCCGTCTCATGGTCCATTTTCCAACCTTCCTTGTTTGAGCCAGCGTGTGAGAGACATCATCCACCTTTATGTGCCTGCCAAAGGTTTCAACAATGGCTACCTTGCCCAAGTAATCAGTGATTTCATCCATGTCTTGGGTGACTGGGAGAAACTCTCAGAGAAGATGGACAGTTGGGTGTGTTCTTAGAAGTGTTTGGATGGTTTTGCATGGTTGGTAGGGGTAGTGGTATGGCTGGAGGTGGTCACGAAGGGGTGTGTCCAAGCTAGATCTGCAAGTTGGGTGATCATTGGAGGATGAGAGGCTATCGCTGGGGACTAGTTAGACTTGTAGGTTCTGGTGGAGTGGCCTAGCTTGCAACACAAAAAACATCTCACTAGGTTTCAGCAGGAGGATTTGAAATGATCAGCGCTTCCACAACAGAAGCAAACTCCCTTGGTAAAGCAGCAGACTTGGAGTGGTGGGGGTGGCAAGGATAGAAGATATGAACTGTTTCGTTGGAGGTATGGTTGGAAGTGTTTTGACGACGTGCATGGTGCTCCACTGTCTTAGCTCCCTTCTTCTATAGGGGGGAGTGGTCCCCCATCTCTGGTCCCATCAAAGCTTCGGCGTACGATTTTTTGGGATTGCTCTCACTCTGTCCCGCCCCTTTGTCAAGAGCCGAGTATCAGCTTCCTTGCCTGAGGATGATATGTGGTAATGTCCTCCGCCTTCTTCTGTAGATGGTTTTGTTTGGAAAGGGAAGTAGGCGACGGGACAAACGGGTCCATGCTCCTCCAAGTGCAGGCCTAGGAGGTTTGCAGAATTGAGGTCGGTGCAAGTTTGAAGGAGGTGAGGGCTGATATTTGGAGGAGGTGGATATTGGATGGTACAGGTGTTTTCCGATAAGATGGGGTCGGAGGATCGAGTTGGTGCATCAGATCAGTTCGGATCAAATGCAGTAGAATTCAAAATTTTTTTCAAGAACTGAAATATTTGCTCCCTAATCTCCTCACTATCATCCACAACTCTATCGTTGCTCTCTCTCAACTGCCTGATGCGGTTGAGGACCTAGTAAACTTACTTAAAAGGATTGAATTCGAGCCTGACTCAACAAAAAGTATCCTTTGTTCTTTTTATGCTCGGATCCCATCTATCTCGATATTTGGGCTTACTTTCAGAGCCAAGCCTGCTACTTATTAGGCTTCAGGCTTTCAAGTTTGGTTGTAGTCTCTGCTTAAATCTCTCTCTCTGATGCAAAATGTACTAAGGGAGGGGGCGCGAAGAGGGAGGTGGGATGGAGGGTGATTAGTTTGGTGGAGAGAAGGAAGGGAGGTGGAGGTAGGACAAGGGGTAATCGAGTTGATGGGAGGAGCATAAGGGGAGAGAGAGGTGGGATGGGGAATGGTTGGAGTTGTCAGATTGGTAGCGAGGAGGAGGTGATCGGAGAGAGAAGTGTGATGGGGGTGGCTAGAGCAATCGAACTGGTGGGGAAAAGGAGATGGATTGGGGAGGGGTAGGGTAGTGGCAGGAGGTAGAAGGGTGGGGGAGGTGGGACGGCGGCTATCGGGGTAGGGGGAGGGAGATGAGGCCGGGGGAGAGGGGGTGGGGGTGGAGAGAGATGGAAAGGATGAGATAAAAAATAAAAAATATATAATAATATATAATACATAGTATATAATATATAAATATCTAGTCCAGAAGATGTAAATCCAAGCCTGACGTGTGTTTCTTAATCTTGAACTTTTTAGAACATACATACAAGTGTTGCTTTTATGTTTATAATAGCATATAGAATTTGAATATGACATCCAAATTCTAACCCTTGTTAGTGTGACCCAGTTAGGTTCAATTCTGTATGGTAATGAGATATGTCGTGATCTCATCATCGACATCATCGAAACTCCTTTCGATAGATCAGAACTCTTCTGATTCAGACAATTAGAACGATCGATCATCAAGATCATTCTAATTGCTCTCCAAAATCCATCAGTGACACCTAGCAATATATGGTGGCAACCCATCAGAACTGAAAATGAACTTCTCGGTGCAGCTACCTGTGTGATTGAGTTCCTCTATCATGAGTCTCAACTGAATTAGGGTTAAGGTGAACTCGTCAAACCCAATATCAGTCATATGAATCAATCGATCGATTCGAGTCTGATGTGAATCCTAATGGAAAACTCTTTTTCATTATTTCACTCTACCATGGCCATGGACTTAAGGACTTGATCTTTCGATCATCATAGGACTACTCCTCTTATCTACCGAGGTTGATAGATCCCATCTTGGTGCAACCTAATTCCTACAATGAATGTGCTACAGCAAACATACACCTTAGGGTTCCGAATGGCTAGGAGATCAAGTTATGGTGTAGTCAAACTATAACATACTCAAGGTGAACTGTCGATGCACCTCAGATCAAAGAACTAGACACACAACTGTAGCATCGAGCTAGTCATCGACGAGAAGGTAGACTTCCTTATGACTGCTCGATATGGTCACGCTCAGTACTCTCATTCTCAACGAACACCTGTACTCTTACTCCGATGTCTCCACACCATAGACTCAAGACATATCTACCCTAAGAAAGTGATCGTACACCAATCTTTCGGATCGATCACCATCCTCGTGATGATCCTATGGTCAGGAGCTGTTTATGAGTTAGTTATGTAAATTCATGCCTTAAATTTTCAACTCTTGAAAATATGAATTAACATTCCTACTAACTTAAAGGATATATCACAGACACAATGTACACAATGTGATAGTAGAATAACCTTTTATTTATTTATAGTCAAAATTATAAATTTGTCCTTACATTTGTATAGGAATGTGTCAGCTAATCTGGCATCTAGGGCACACATCTAACAAACTCCACTTGACCTAATGCCAATTGACTACATATCTAAGTTTCATCTTTTCAAGGTGGACTTCAATCTTCAGCTGGCCTAATGGCTTTGTCAGTAGATCTACCACATTGTCCGTGGAGTCGACTCTCTTAACCTCGACATAACCTTTTTCGAGGTAATTACGGATCAGATGGAATCGTCGCTCGATATGCTTGGACTTCTTGTGAGATCTTGGCTCCTTAGCTAGGGCTATGGCGCCATTATTGTCACAGTAAAGAGGAATGGCATCCGATGGCATCACTCCAAGCTCTGCGGCAAACTTCTTGTATCAGAATGCCTCCTTCACAGCTTCCGATGTAGCAATATACTCTGCCTCCATGGTGGAATCAGCAATTACCGTCTGCTTGGAACTCTTCCAGCTAACTGCACCACCATTGCAAATGAACAGACTCCCAGATGTCGACTTTCGATCATCTATATCAGACATAAAGTCTGAGTCTGTATATCCCTGAATCTGGAGTTCTCCATTCTCAAAGACTAGAAACATATCCTTAGTCCTTCTCAAGTACTTAAGGATACATTTCATAGAAGTCTAGTGCTCTTCGCCTGGATTCGACTGATATCTGCTTATAACACTCATAGCATGGGCTATATCAGTCGTATACATAGTATGGCATACATGAGGCTCCCTATTGCCGAAGCATAAGAGATTTTGCTCATGTATTCAATCTCCTCAGGTGTGCTAGAGCACATCTTCTTAGAGAGATGAATGCCATGTCTAAAAGGTACTAACCTCTTTTAGAGTTTTTCATGCTAAATTTTTTAGCACCTCCTCTATGTACATCTTCTATGAAAGTCCCAGCATCCTATTTGGTCTATCTCTATAGACCTTAATACCCATTATAAAGGATGCCTCTCCTAGATCTTTCATAGAGAACTCCTTAGACAACCATATTTTGACTGAGGTCAACATGAAAATATCATTTCCAATTAGGAGGATGTCATCAACGTACAGTACGAGGAAGACAACTACGCTCCCACTGACCTTTTTGAACACACATGGTTTCTCCTCGTTCTTGATGAAACCGAACATTTTGATCACATCATTGAAACGAGTATTCCAGCTTTGAGATGCTTGCTTAAGTCCATAAATAGATCTTTGCAGCTTGCAGACCTTGTGATCATCACACTGGATGTAAAATCAGGTGGCTGTTCCATATAGATATCTTCCTCAAGATTCCATTTAAGAATGCCATTTTCACATCCATCTGCCATATTTCATAATCGAAATAGGCTGCAATAACAAGCAATGTGCGAATGAATTTAGCACGGCTACGGACGAGAAGGTACCTGATAGTCAATGCCTCCACGCTGACTATAACCTTTTGCTACGAGCCTAGCCTTAAATATCTCTACATTCCCATCTGCACCTATCTTTCTCTTGAAGATCCATTTACATCCAACAGGTACAATACCTTCAGGTGGATCTATAAGGTCCAAACTTGGTTTGAGTGTATCGAGTCAATTTCAGATCTTATTGCCTCTAACCATTTCTGGAGTCGATATCTGATATCGCCTCGTCATAGGTCTTGGGATCATCACCATGAGCCCCATTTTTCGTGAGGAATATTTTCTCTATATCCTCTTGTATAGTACCTAAGTACCTTTCAGGAGGACGAAAAATCTTAGTCGATCTACGAGGTGGAAGAGGTTGTGTTAGGACTGATTCCGATTGATTTGGTTCCTCAGGTTCTTTAGCTCGTTGCTCTTGAGAGATATTCTCCTTGAGCTTAATTATTCTTCCGATACCACCATCTTGAATAAATTATTTTTCAAAAAAAATAGCATTTGGACTCACAATCACATTGTGATCTTTCAAAATATAGAAATAGTATCCTAATGACTCTTTAGGATATCCTATGAATCGAGCTCTAAAAGATCTGAATTCTAACTTGTCTGCCTGCTATCTCTTGACATAAGCCGGACAATCCCAAATTCTGAGATGATTCAGACTTGGCTTCTTACCATGCCATATCTCATACGGTGTGGTAGAAACAGTTTTAGATGGAACCCTATTCAATAATATATTGCTGTCATAAGACAATTCCTCAAAGAAACTCAGGGAGGTTTGTGAAGCTCATCATGGAACGGACCATATCTAATAGGATCCAATTTCTTCGTTCTAAAACTCCGTTGAGTTATGGCATTCCAGGTGGAGTCCATTGAGAGACTATGCCATTATCCTTAAGATAGTCTAGGAACTTCTGACTAAGGTATTCACCTCCTCGATCTGATCGAAGAACTTTAATGAGCGTTCCTGTTTGTTTTTCTACTTCATGTTTGAATTCTTTGAACCTTTCAAAGGCTTTAGACTTGTGTTTCATTAGAAACACATACCCATACTTAGACAAATCGTCGGTAAAGGTAATGAAGTAGACATAGTTGCCTCTAGCCGCACATCAAATGGGCCGCACACATCCGTATGTACTGGGGCAAGTAGGTCTGTGGCTCTTTCCCTATGTCCTACAAAAGGAAGTTTGGTCATTTTGCCTTGAAGGCATGATTCACAAATTGGATATGACTCGAAGTCAACGGACTCAACAGTCTAGATTTCTCCAATTTGTTAATCCTGTCTTCCGCTATATGACCTAGCCTTAGGTGCCACAGATATCTATCATTTAGATTATCTCTAGGCCTTTTAATTCCTATGGCATTCATATTTTGCTCGATATTAAATACAGATACATCAATATGTAGCTGATAGAGACCGTTAATAAGAAAACCATTTGCAACTTTATCATTTTTATAAAATATGTTACAATGGTCTTTATGAAAGCTAATCACATAGCCTTCTTGTGCTAAACATGAAACATAAATCAAATTCCTGCTTACTGCAGGCACATAATAACAATCTCTAAGAATTAAATCTAATCTTAACGGTAATCGCAGAGGGGAGTTTCCACAACCACACAGCAACTCTTGCTCCGTTCCCGACGCGTAGGATCATCTCCCCATCCCTCAACCTCCTGCTCTCCTCAAGATCCTGCATAGAAGTGTACAAATGAGCACTAGAACCAGAGCCAAGCATCCAACTGGATGCAGAAGAAACCGTAAGATTAGATTCTAAAATGAGCATACCTCCAGAAGACCATCTTTCTTATTCTTCAGGGTGGCCAGGTACTGAGGACAGTTCTGCTTCCAATGGCCGTCTGATTGGCAGTGGAAAATTTTTCCTTTTCAGTAGCCTTCTTCTTCAGTTCTGTCTTCTTCTTTCCATCCACCTTCTGCTTCTTCGCAGACTTTTTCTTCTTTTCAAAAGACTTTCTCTTGGAAGAAGTCTGCTCCACAGTAAGGACTGAGCCTTTTGAACTCTTCAAAGAAAGCTCAGCCGTAACCAACATGTTCATTAACTCAGTCG
>NC_025996.2:76272540-76304066 GCF_000442705.2 Elaeis guineensis
AAACACAAGGATTTATAGTGGTTCGGTGCTAACCTTGCACCTACGTCCACTCCCCAAGATCCCACTTGGGAATTTTAATCCACTATCCTTTGTATTCAACCCGAATACAAAACGTCGGAAACTCCGACACTAGCTATCCCAAGCTAGAATACAGGACGTCGGAAACTCCGACCCTAGCTATCCCAAGCTAGAACACTTGTTTTCCGGGTACAAGCCAACCCAAAACACTCCGATTTCAGGTTCGGATCAACCTTTCCTTGTTTTGGAAATCCTCCAAAAACAAGAGCAAAAACTCACAAAGAGTAAGAATATTTAGAGCACAGATGAATACAAAAACAGCTCCTTAAATGAGCAAATATAACAATAAAAACTTTACTCAAATAAAGAACCCCTTTTTCAGATTTTCTCAAGATGAATGAACGGTTGAACGCTTGAGAAGAGGTTGATTGTTGATTGAAGATCTCTTGAAAGCTTTGAACGATCTCTAGATCAAGGTTGAAACGATAGGCGTGAAGAATTCTCTCCTTGAAAGATCTTCCTTTTCTCTTTCACAATCTCTCTGGTATATTGTGGATCCTCTCTCTTTTTCTCTATGGATATTTCGTTGATCTCAGGCTTTTTCTTGCAAATTTGGATCCTCTCTTCTGTTCTTCTCTTTTTCTTCTCGTTTGATCCGCTATTAATCTGCAATTTCTTTCATCATTTAAAGCATTTTGTAGCATTAGAAGCAAGAGAAAAACAATTTAGGCAGATAAAGAGCCGTTAGAGGATTTTTAGGAAGCATAAATGGCAATTAAAACGGGCAAAAAAATAGCCGTTGCTGACATTTCCCGTCGCAGGGGTCGACTCATGAGTCGACTCATGCTTCAGGAGTCGACTCATGAGTCGACTTCTGTTGCAACAGACCAGAAGATCTGATTTCTGGATTTTTCGGCTCAAATCAGCAGAGGTCGACTCATGAGTCGACTCATGCCTTGTGGGTCGACTCATGAGTCGACTCACAGGTCGTGCCAAGCCAAAAATCCAGCGTGCCATGGGAATTTTTTCGTGCCATTCAGCTCATAGTGCCATGAGTTGACTCATGAGTCGACTCATGCACTTCAAACCTTCATAACTTCAAAAATATTAGTCCAAACACAATGAAATTTCACCAATAGATTTCAAATCATTTGTTCTACCAAATGGTACTATCAAATCAGGATTTTAGTGAAATTACGATTTTGCCCTGAAGAGCATAAGGACTTTTTCAATTGTTTGTATCCCTTCAATCTGCTTTGTAATCATCAAAATCAATCTAGGAGCAACAATCTCCCCCTTTTTGATGATGACAAAACATATGAACAAAAATATTTATGTTAATGCATTAATTTCAAAAGAATCCATTATGGGTGTATATGCTTGAAAAGAGTATGATTCTTTTGGCATGTAATATAAATGCAAAAATAGTTTGTCCATTTCTTAAGATTTGAAAAGGGTATTAGATCATTTTGAGTTCAAGATATATCAGAGCAAGAGAAGATAAATAACTTTTCTATGCATCAGAGCAAAAATAATTTTTCAATGATATCAGAAAAGATTTATAATGTATCAGAGCAAGAAAATTTTTAATGTATCAGAGAAAATTTCATACAATATCAGAGCAAATGTTATAATATATTAGAGAAACCTTCACGCTGTATCGGATCAAATTTATCATGTATCAGATCAAGTTGAAAGAAATTGTAGGATGTATCAGAGTAAAACAAATTTCTTATTGATGTCTCAAGGTGAGTAAAATTTCAAAAGCAAGTTGAATATCAGAGCTTATAAAAAATACTTATTTGCATTGTACTCATGATTTTGCTTTTGATAGATTAAAGTCCTGTCTGATACCAAATTTCTCTGTCTGATACCAAATTTCGATACCAAAATTTCTCAAAGTTTTGTTTAATCTTTCAATCCTTGTTTTTGTCTAATTTCTCCAATATTTGTTTAATTTCTTCAATATTTGTTTTAATTTAATTTCTCCCCCTTTTTTTTCATAATTTAGGGTTTTGCTTTTTGTCTAATTTCAATTTTTGTTTAATTTTAATTTCTCCCCCTTTTTGACATCATCAAACATAGTTAACTCTTCCTTTTCTTTTCTAAAATATTCTTTAATTTCTTCCTCTTTAGAGTTTTTCACAAATATTTGCTCCCCCTTAATATAGCAATTATCAACAGCAAACAACAACAAGGAGAAGATAATATTTCAACAGATGTATCGGAGATTGAAATATAACCAAAATATAATCATTACAAAGAGGTAGAAGATGATTCCATTAATATCATAATTGTTTCAATACATAAAATTCAACCAGCTAAATGTCAATACATGGCCCCAAGGTATAGATCCTAGAACAAGATACTAACTCCTAAGATCTAGATAAGTCAATGATCAGAGTCATCAGATATAGTATGAGAAGATGATGGATCAGAAGTGCATCCTCTACCCCGTCTGCCTCTGCCACGAGCAGGAGAACGAGATGAACTGGGTGGCTGAGAACGCTGAGATGCTAGGGACTGAACAGAAAGGGTGAGTCTAATAGAATCAAGTACGTTCAGTGCTCTGGAAACAGATTGAAGTATAGCAGTGAACTGGGTGGTAGCATGCTCACTCGATCCTCTGATCTCTTTCCTCAGTAGCTCATATCCACCTTCTAGTGCTCCTCTGAGCCTGCCAGCCTCTGCAGTGAGGTCTGTGACCTCAATAGTAGACTCCTGTGGCTGGGGATGGGCCAATGCAAGGACTTGCCCCTGCAAGTCAAGAACTCTGCCAGTTAGTCTCCAGACTGTATCCTCAAGCTGCTGTATCCTGACGGACTGATCTGAAATCATCTGAAATATAGTGGAGATGTGGGGAGTAATGGTCTGATCAGTAGAAGTAGCTCCAGGTGCAAAAGAAGTACTACTCCACTGGCTAGACAACAAAGAAGCCACACGCTGAGATATATGCTCGATCTGATCATCAGCCAGTCTGAACTCTGATGGAGGTGCTCTGCTCTCTGGCTGATACACTGGTGTGGGCATCCTAGTAAACTCAGAAGGGCCAGCCTCAGTATCATGAATGAACTGGGTATCTGGTGAAGCTGCCCTGAAATCATGTACAGGAGAAGATGGACCTTCTTCTTCTACTCTGCCTTCAGTTCTGTCTTCAGCTCTTTCCTCAGCTCTCTCCTCAGCTCTTTCTTCAGAGCCCTTGATCCAACCACCAACAGTCTTTGTAATTCCCATTCGGTGCAGGCTGTGTTGGTTGAAAGTGTCCACATGTGAGAGCTTGGTAGGTGTCTCCCCCTCACAGCTAACTCCAAACCTCCTAAAAACTCTAGTAAGGGCCATACCATAAGGCAAGTGTGCCTTGGATCTGTTCAAAGTTTCTCTCATGGCCTCTATCATAAGTGTAGGGAGGTTTAAGGGGGTCTGAGTGATGATATGAAACATGACACATACATCTCTGCCAGATAGTAAGTCATGTCTACCACTCCTAGGAAAGAATAGTTTTGTCACAATCTGATGCAGGACCCTCATCTCAATGGACAGTAGCTTTGCTTCCAATCTGTTTAAACTTCCTGAAAAATCTTCTCCTAAGATAATTATGATCCCTTCTTCTTTAATTGGGAGTTCCATATATGAGTATCCTTCACTAGGCAACTGAAGTATCTCTCCCAATATCCTAGAATCCAAACAGATGTCAATCTCCTTTACAGTTGAAGTCACAGACCCGTTTCCATAATTTAGGTTCTGGTAGAACTCTCTGACTAGATCAACATAGGTGACTTCCTTAAGAGAGCAATAAAGTTCCCATCCTTGATTTTTGATCTTGGTAGCAAAAGTAAAGCCTTCTTTCTCAAAGAACCGAAAATCTATATTTTTCTCGGTTTCTACTTTTCTATCAGAAAGAAGATTTACACTGGGGCTTATGGAGGGTTGAGAGGGACCTTGAGCAGGTACTGAAACTGGATTGGGAACAGTGGAAGACTGAGCATGCCTTTTCTTTCGGACAATTTCCTCAGGCTCTCGGATTGATTTCCTTCTTTGGGGAAGTTTCATCTTTGGAGCCATATCCAATAAGGTAGCAGACAAGAAGACTTGAATTCAGTGGAGGAGGGATCACAAAAGAGTAAAGAAGAATTTTGGTGGAGAAAAGAAGTGGATTTTGAATTTCTAGGGCACGTTCCACCCGCGCCTAACACTGCGAGAAAGCACAGAAAAATCCTTTTCAAGGAGGCGATTTTTGGTGGAGAGGAGGAGGGAGAATTGCCTCAGAATTGTTCCTTGGATTTGGAGCAAAACAGAAGTTTTGGAGGGGACGGCTTTCGGAAGGAAGACGACGAGAAGATGAGTCGTCTCATAAACAAGGTTTTCCGTTTTAAAAACAATGAACCCGATGGAAGTTGGTGGGATTTACAAGTTTGCCATTGAGTCGACTCATGGGGGTCGACTCATGAAGTTCAGAAAATCAGGAAAAATGCAAATAAATTCCAGAAAAATTCAAAATTTTGGGAGAAAGAATTTTGCTCAATGATAAGTTTTTAGAGTGATAAACCTGAGCTTTTGGGACCAGGATAGATGTTGAAAATTGAGCTCTAAGAGATTTTGACATCTATTCTTTGGAAATTGAGAAATTTCAGACAAATGGATCTAGAATTCCTAGATTTCTCCTAATTTCACAGAATCTTTCCTCACTAAGGGCCTTTGTAAAGATATCAGCTAATTGATTTTCAGTGCAAACATATTCAAGAATTATATTTTTGTTTTGAACATGTTCTCTTATAAAATGATGTCTTATTTCAATATGTTTAGATCTTGAATGTTGTATTGGATTTTTAGATAGATTTATAGCACTTGTATTATCACATTTTATTGGTGTTTCATTAAGTTTGATTTCAAAATCTTCGAGTTGTTGCTTAATCCACAGGATTTGAGCACAACAACTTCCGGCTGCAATGTATTCGGCCTCAGCCGTAGATAGTGCCACCGAATTTTGTTTCTTGCTAAACCATGAGATTAGGTTAACTCCAAGAAATTGGCAAGTTCCACTTGTGCTTTTTCTATCTAATTTACATCCAGCAAAATCAGCATCAGAATATCCTAACAAATTAATTTGTGAGTCCTTAGAGTACCATAACCCTATAGTTTGTGTACCATTTAAGTATCTAAGGATTCTTTTAACAGCATTCAAATGAGATTCCTTAGGATTAGATTGATATCTTGCACATAAGCAAACACTAAACATGATATCAGGCCTACTTGCAGTTAAATATAATAATGAGCCAATCATACCTCTATAGTATTTTAAGTCTACGCTTTTACCTTCATCATCCTTGTCAAGCTTACATGAGGGACTCATTGGTGTGCCAATTGGTTTGCAGTTCTCCATTCCAAATCTTTTGAGTAGTTCCTTGGTGTACTTGCTTTGGGTGATGGAGATTCCCTCTTTTGATTGTTTGATTTGGAGTCCGAGGAAGAAAGTGAGTTCTCCCATCATGCTCATCTCGAACTCTCCCTGCATAAGCTTAGCAAAGTCTTGACAAAGGGATTCATTAGTAGACCCAAAAATTATGTCATCAACATAAATTTGTATAATTAGCATATCATTTTGGTTTCTTCTAATAAATAGGGTTGTGTCTACATTGCCTCTTGAGAAACCATTATTTAGTAGAAATTTGCTTAGCCTTTCATACCATGCTCTAGGTGCTTGTTTTAGACCATATAAAGCTTTATTTAATCTGAAGACATGATTGGGAAAAGCATGATTTTCAAATCCTGGGGGTTGTTCTACATATACTTCTTCAGAAATATATCCATTTAAAAATGCACTTTTAACATCCATTTGAAATAGTTTGAATTTCATAAAGCAAGCATAAGCAAGTAGAAGTCTAATGGCTTCTAATCTAGCAACAGGTGCAAAGGTTTCATCAAAATCAATTCCTTCTTCTTGATTATATCCCTTAGCAACCAGTCTTGCTTTATTTCTAATTACATTTCCATGCTCATCTAACTTGTTTCTAAAGACCCATTTTGTGCCAATTATTGAATAATCTTTAGGTCTTTTCACTAAGGTCCAAACATTATTTCTTTCAAATTGATTGAGTTCTTCTTGCATAGCATGAATCCAGTTATGATCATTTTCAGCTTCTTCAAAAGTTTTAGGTTCAAGTTGAGATACAAAAGCACAATGATTAAGTACATCTCTAAGTGAAGAACGTGTTTTTACCCCATGCATAGGATCACCGATAATTAATTCCTTAGGGTGGTTGTGAACATACCTCCATTCCTTGGGTAAGTCATTTGTACCTTGAGGTTGTTCTTGAATTTCTTCACCTTTCTCATTTTGTTCATCTTCTTGATCCTTGTCTTCTGGAGTTGCTGAATCTTTTAGAGTTATCTCCTTCATACCTTCTATTAGTGGATCTGCATCATCAACACCCTTATTCTTCCTTGAAGGAAGATCGTTAGATTCATCAAAGACAACATGTATGGACTCCTCAACTACTAAGGTTCTTTTGTTGAACACTCTAAATGCTTTACTAGTGGAGGAGTAACCTAGAAGGATTGCTTCATCTGATTTTGCATCAAATTTACCAAGTTTTTCTTTGCCATTATTTAATACAAAACATCGGCAACCAAAAACATGAAAATAGGCAATATTTGGTTTTCTTCCTTTCCAAAGTTCATAGGGGGTTTTCTTTAAAAATTGTCTTATTAAAGCACGATTTAAAATGTAACATGCTGTGTTAATAGCTTCTGCCCAAAAATATTTTGGAAGGTTGCTTTCACAGAGCATGGTACGGGCCATTTCTTCTAAGGTTCTATTTTTCCTTTCAACTACCCCATTTTGTTGGGGTGTCCTAGGAGCAGAGAAGTTGTGGCCAATTCCATTTTCATCACAAAAATTTTCAAAGTCATGATTTTCAAATTCTGTTCCATGATCACTTCTAATATTTTGAATTGAAAACCCTTTTTCATTAGTGACTTTTCGATGAAATTTCGTGAAAATTTGAAAAGTTTCATTTTTGTGAGCTAAAAAGAAAACCCAAGTAAAACGAGAGTAATCATCAATTATTACAAATCCATATCGTTTTCCTCCTAGACTAGTGGTTTTAGTTGGTCCAAATAAATCCATATGTAAGAGCTCTAAAGGTCTAGAAGTTGAAATAGTGTTTTTGGATTTAAATGATACTCTAGTTTGTTTACCTAATTGGCATGCATCACAAATTCTATCCTTTTCAAAATTCAATTTTGGCAAACCGAGAACTAAATCCTTTTTGATTAATTTTGAAAGAGAATGCATGCTAATATGTGCAAGTCTACGATGCCACAGCCAACTAGTCTCATTTATTTTAGCATTTAAGGAAACTAGGCATTGCATGTCTAATTTAGTTAAATCATTCAAGTCTACCATATAAACATTGCCATGCCTATGTCCTATAAATTTAATGCCATCGTTAATAGGACTCGTCACAATGCATACAGATGATTCAAAACTTACTTTATACCCTTTATCACAGAATTGACTAATGCTAAGTGAGTTATGCTTTAAACCTTTAACAAGTAAAACATTCTCAATGTATTTGGAGGGAGTGATACCAATGTTACCTATCCCGATGATCTTTCCTTTGCCATTATCTCCAAAGGTGACCATCCCTCCATCCTTAGCATCAAACGTGATGAATTGTGATTCATCACCAGTCATGTGTCTCGAGCATCCGCTGTCAAGATACCATTTCCTGTTTCCTTCTTGGGATGCTAGACACACCTGCAAGCACAGATCAAGTTTCTGTCTTAGGTACCCAAGCTTTCTTGGGTCCTTTCAGTTTAGTCAGAATGGTTCCTTTTGGAACCCATATTTTCTTTGTGTTTGCATATTTGTTAATAAGACATGTGTATGATTTATGTCCTATTCTTCCACATTTAAAACAAGTAATATTTGTAGGCTTTTTGCTTGAATAATTTTCATAAATATCCTTCAAAAATTTTTGTTTCTTCAGGGGTTTATAACCAAGTCCAGCCTTATCATATATAGCTTTCTGATTATCAAGGATCATATTTAGCTTGTTTGAACTTAAGGTGAACTTATCTACTATAGATTTCAGTCTGTTAATTTCATCCTTAAAGTTTTGATTTTCTTGAATCAATGTGAATTTTTCAATTGAAAGAATTTCAGCTTGTTTCACTAAGGACTGATTTTTCAATTTCAGCTCTTTGTTTTTCTTCCCTAGTTTCTTTAATTCATCAATTGAATCATAGAAAGCTTCATGCAATTCTTCAAAAGTAAATTCACTAGTGGATTCAGAAGTTACCTCATTTTCATGTGCCATCAGGCACAGATTGGCTTGTTCGGTTGAGGTTTCCTCGTCGGAGCTTGAGTCATCACTCGCACTCCGGGTCGCCATCATTGCCTTCTTTTTGAATTTCTTTGGACCTTTCTTCAATTGAGGACATTCGGATCTGAAATGTCCTGGCTTCTTGCACTCGTAGCATATAGGGGTTTGATCTTTCTCCTTTTCTATGCTTTGATCCCCTTTTGTAAATTTCTTTCTCATCCCCTGTTTCCTTTTTCTTAGAAACTTCTTGAATTTCTGGGTGATGAGAGCCATCTCCTCATCCTGATCTTCATCTTCAGAGTCATCTGTTTCATAATCAGGTGAAGTTGTGGATTTGAGGGCAATGGTTCTTTTCTTTTTGATTTCATCCTCTTGATGTTGCATCATGCTAAGTTCATGAGTCATCAAGGATCCAAGAAGCTCTTCTAGAGGTAGAGTGTTCAAGTCCTTTGCTTCTTGGATGGCAGTCACCTTGGCTTCCCAAGTTCTTGGCAGTGACCTGAGAATCTTCCTTACAAGTTCACTGTTAGTATAAGATTTGCCAAGACTCTTTAAACCATTGATTATATCAGTAAAACGAGTAAACATAGCAGTTATGGACTCATCATGCTCTATTTTGAACAATTCATATTTATGTACAAGCATGTTTATTTTAGACTCTTTTACTTGATTTGTTCCCTCATGGGTGACTTCTAACCTATTCCATATTTCTTTAGCAGATGCACAAGTAGAAATGCGATTAAATTCACTAGCATCTAGTGCACAATAAAGAACATTCATAGCTTTGGCATTTAATTGTGCCAATTTCTTGTCAACCTCATCCCATTCTTTCTCGGGTTTGGTTGACTCCTCACCATCTATAATCTTGGTGGGTGTGTGAGGACCATTCACTATGATACTCCACATATCATAGTCGAGTGCTTGTATGAAAATCTTCATCCGAGCTTTCCAATAGGTGTAATTAGACCCATTGAAAAGTGGAGGTCGGTTTGTTGATTGCCCCTCAGCTGGAGAAGTTCCAACATGGGTTGCCATAGATCTTTGGCTCTTTGATTGTTAGATCAAAGAAGGGCTAGAGCACTGGCTCTGATACCACTTGTTGCCCAGCTATGCAACCCAAGAGGGGGGGTGAATTGGGTTTCTAAAAATTTTAAGCCCAACAAATGACTTATGAAGAACAAAACAATGGCTTTAAATCAATATTAATTAACTAAAGCAGTATTGCAAGGATATAATAAAGAAATAAGATAAAGCGATAAAGCACACCACAAACACAAGGATTTATAGTGGTTCGGTGCTAACCTTGCACCTACGTCCACTCCCCAAGATCCCACTTGGGAATTTTAATCCACTATCCTTTGTATTCAACCCGAATACAAAACGTCGGAAACTCCGACACTAGCTATCCCAAGCTAGAATACAGGACATCGGAAACTCCGACCCTAGCTATCCCAAGCTAGAACACTTGTTTCTCGGGTACAAGCCAACCCAAAACACTCCGATTTCAGGTTCGGATCAACCTTTCCTTGTTTTGGAAATCCTCCAAAAACAAGAGCAAAAACTCACAAAGAGTAAGAATATTTAGAGCACAGATGAATACAAAAACAGCTCCTTAAATGAGCAAATATAACAATAAAAACTTTACTCAAATAAAGAACCCCTTTTTCAGATTTTCTCAAGATGAATGAACGGTTGAACGCTTGAGAAGAGGTTGATTGTTGATTGAAGATCTCTTGAAAGCTTTGAATGATCTCTAGATCAAGGTTGAAACGATAGGCGTGAAGAATTCTCTCCTTGAAAGATCTTCCTTTTCTCTTTCACAATCTCTCTGGTATATTGTGGATCCTCTCTCTTTTTCTCTATGGATATTTCGTTGATCTCAGGCTTTTTCTTGCAAATTTCGGATCCTCTCTTCTGTTCTTCTCTTTTTCTTCTCGTTTGATCCGCTATTTAATCTGCAATTTCTTTCATCATTTAAAGCATTTTGTAGCATTAGAAGCAAGAGAAAACAATTTAGGCAGATAAAGAGCCGTTAGAGGATTTTTAGGAAGCATAAATGGCAATTAAAACGGGCAAAAAAATAGCCGTTGCTGACATTTCCCGTCGCAGGGGTCGACTCATGAGTCGACTCATGCTTCAGGAGTCGACTCATGAGTCGACTTCTGTTGCAACAGACCAGAAGATCTGATTTCTGGATTTTTCGGCTCAAATCAGCAGAGGTCGACTCATGAGTCGACTCATGCCTTGTGGGTCGACTCATAAGTCGACTCACAGGTCGTGCCAAGCCAAAAATCCAGCGTGCCATGGGAATTTTTTCGTGCCATTCAGCTCATAGTGCCATGAGTTGACTCATGAGTCGACTCATGCACTTCAAACCTTCATAACTTCAAAAATATTAGTCCAAACACTATGAAATTTTCACCAATAGATTTCAAATCATTTGTTCTACCAAATGGTACTATCAAATCAGGATTTTAGTGAAATTACGATTTTGCCCTTGAAGAGCATAAGGACTTTTTCAATTGTTTGTATCCCTTCAATCTGCTTTGTAATCATCAAAATCAATCTAGGAGCAACAACAACAAACAAGAAGTGGTTGTAACTAACTCTCAATAAATTGAGAGAAAGAGGGAGAAAATCATCAACAAATTGGTGCCAACACTTGACACCAAGCAAAAAAGATGTCGCCCATTTCTCTCTAAGATCCAAAAAGGGGACACCTAGAGAAAGAGAGGCCATGGGCTAAAGATAGAGAGAGGAGAGGGGGCATGGACATAGTAATAGGTGGCGATAAAGATGGGAGATTATGAGATAATGTGAGAAGTAGGGCTAGGGTCCTTCAGATAGAAATCATAAGGATGTCCTAATCAAATTAAGATCCCTCCTCCTAATCATATTCGAAGTCCTAGTCATAATATACTTGGATCAAATAAATAGAGCACCACCCATTATTCATCCATGCCCACATCCAGTGCTAGGCATCCACATGGTTTCATAAATTCACTTCATGGATTCTGGATCAAATCAAGATGAATAAAATCAAGAAACTCTTTCTTGATTTAATCCAAGCTATAAATTAAGTATCCAACCATTGGAGGCTATTGAATCCTATTCAATTAGGTTCAAATTAAGTGTAGAAATTGATCAATGCTTATCATATAAGCAAATCAACTACAAGAGAAATTGGGGTCACCCAGGTGCTAGCAAGGTTAACATGAACCCAATAGGATTTCTCTAAATCCATATAAATTGGTGCTTCATAAGCCCAATTATAACTAACCAAGGCCTTCTCCCTTTATATGTGACCCCATAGGTTCAATTCTATCTGGTAGTAGGATATATCACGATCTCTATTATAGGTATCACTGAAACCCCTTTTAGTGGGTCGGAACAATTTTATTTTAACTCGATAAGGATAATTGATCCAAAATGACCCTATAGAGCTTTCACAATCCACCAATGATATCTAGCAATATGTAGTGGCAACCTAATAGAATCAAAATAGAATCTCTAGGTGAGTTAATGTATGATACAGTCCCTCTATCATAAGTCCCAACTAGATGGCAGTCATGGATAAATCATCAAACCTCATCATCAGTCATATGATAGATCCGATCAGCACAAGTCTAATAGTGATTCTAAATGAAAACTCTTTTTCATCAATCACACTGCTTTAGCCATAGATTTGTAGACTCAGCTTCTCAAATCTCATAGGACTACTCCTCTCTATCAAGATCGATAGATCCCATTTAGATACACATGTTGCTCATACAGCTTAACCAACTGAAGCCAATATCTATTACAAAAACTCATGATTGAGTCTATGCTTAATGTGTAGTCAAACTACAGCAGTCTTAATATGAAAAACTATGATACCGCAGATCAAAAGATCTGTCACACAACTACAGCATCGAGATGATCATTGATGATTGGATAGAAATCCATGTGATCTCTCATATAATCACGCTCAGTACTAGTTGCTCTCTAACAGTTACCTACACTTGCCGCTCAGTGTCTCTACATCGTAAACTAGAGATTCATCTATCCTGAAAGAAGCGAATCGTATGTTGATCTATCTGAATTGATTACCATCTCCATGACTATCCTATGATCGGGAGCAATTTAGGAGTCGATCATACATGGCTCTAATTTTCAACACCTAAGAATGTGTATTGTAACATCAATTTCAAGGATGATTCAAGGACACATAATACTTGAATAAAAAAAAAAACTTATCCTTTATTGATTAAATCAATAGTTTAAGGTACAAAATTATGTCATACAATGAACAATGTGTCAGCCAACAATTGGCTTCCAGGGCATACTGAAGGAAAAGAAAGTTGGTTTCTAGCGGATAACCAGGGTTACATCTAAAAATTTTCTATATATTGAACTAAATAAAGATCAAATCTTTATTTGAATTGTAGCAGAATAGAGATCAAATCTTCAAAATCTAGATTCAACCCTTCACGTAGGCCTGGATCTGTAGGCCTTCTACTTCACATGCATCCAAGCTCTACAGGAAAGCGGAATGAAGCTTTGAATTGAAGTACCTTCATAAGGCCACCAAGGGAGGAAAGAGAGACACTGATGTGATGCCTCACACTAGCAAGGGGATGCCTACAATGGAGGCCATGGCAAGGAGGAGGAGGGGCAGCAAGGAGGTGGATGCCTAAAGGTGATGCCCGCTAGCTCTCTCATACCTCTTTCTCTCTTTCTTATAATTTGATTACTATGCATCTATAGGTAGAGACCTTCTCTATTTATAGATGATTCCCATGAGCCAATAAGAATAGGACTCTTAATTTAAACAAACTTTGAATCAGTCCATAATTTATCAAAGGACTCCTATATGAGAAATGGTTGGCGCCTAACATGGCGCCTACTTTACACCCACGCCCACACCCATATGGGATAGCCCACAACCAGCACCATACTAGGTACTGGTCGGCCATAGAGGTGAGAGAGTCTTAGTAAAAATAGACTCTAAGAATTTCATCCAAAATTGGATCAATTCGAATCCAATTCAAAGCTGATTCGAAATAATTTTGAAAGACTGTCAATCCTAAACTGTTTAGGACTTAAGACTAACTCTAACTTAAAATTTTGAATCTAATTAAGTCTAATTAAATAAGATCTAATCTAAAATTAATTAGCACTTAAATTCAATCTCTTATAGGCTCCTTAGATCATAGATCAAAAAATTATTTATCTCCAAGATTGAACCTGAATCTCATGTGTAGTGCTAGGTAGACATAGTCAACTCTTCAATCCCATTTGATCCATAACTTAATTCTCAATCAAGTTAGCCTATATATTCAATTAAGTCAAGTACTTTCAAATTGGATATATAAACATAGGCCAATACTTTCCTACATCACCTGACTTGTGTGCGTGACTCTATAGGTTCGAACACTAAGCCGGTAGCACAGGAACCATTTTCTGTACCAATCAAAGATACCATCTAGTAATGGTTCCCGACGTCTGGATAGGTCAAATAATCACAAGAGAATATTTCAGAACCTATGCATATGGTTACCACATAATTCATCCCTTTGATCCTGAATACTCTAGGATGATCAAGGGTTAATTGTCAACCCAAAGTATTTCATCCACATTGTATTTCAACCTTTCAAACCTATCTCATGAATTATCCTGGCCAAAGCTTTTCTAAATTAAAATACAATGATACATCAACTTTTATAATTCGGAGGGGTCAATACCATCTTGATCCACACATAGACTTTGCAAGTACTTGACTGTACCCAATAGTCTTCTATCACTGGATTAGAAATTCAAGTACTCTGGTACCAAAGCATAGTGAGTTGCTTGCAAGTCACTATGATGATCTCAGATCTGAGGGACACTTATGCCCATAAGCTTCGCAAGCAGCTCTTGATAGTAGAATGCTCAGCAGGTGAGTTACCTGTTCAGTGATGATGTACTCCAACATCTTACTTGTATGGTATGCCAGTATCACTACACTCCTTGGTTAAGAGGACAACCAACTCATATGGTACACAACGACCTCCACTTAATAAATATCATCATCCTGTAATGACGTATCACTTGGTCATGAACATATTTAAGAACTATATGATAAATTCTCTCTTTATCGATTACTAACATAGTTCTAAGGACTTCATCATAATGCAAGAGTTCTACAAGGAAGATGTAATTTTATGATGAATAATGTCAAAATAATTTTTATTTATCAATGAATAATTTATATACAAAAAAAACTTAATCATCATATGATTGATTTTAGAAAATAATTTTCAACAACTCTCATTTGGACTAAAGCCAATTGGGGCAGTATGTTATACCCATCTTCCATTTGAAGTCATCAAACTCTTTGATCCCGAGAGCTTTAGTGAAGGGGTCAGCTAGGGTCTCTTTTCTATCAATCTTCTGAAGCTCGATGTTACCTCGGTCCATGATCTCTCATACCAGATGATAGCAGCACAGAATATGCTTGGTGCGCTGGTGTGACTTTGGTTCTTTCGCCTGAGTTATAGCACCAGAGCTGTCACATTACACAGGACAGGGCCATCAATAAAAATTTTAACTCCTAACTTGGTGATGAATTTTTTCAACTATACTGTCTGCTTTGTAGCATTGGATACAGTAATATATTTCACTTCGCATACAGAATCGGCCATAGTGTGTTGCTTGGAACTCTTCCAACAAATAACTCCTCCATTCAAGGTAAATACGTAGCCCGACATACTTCTATGGTCATCATAATCTGATTGAAAATTAAAATTAGTATATTTCATAAGTTTTAAGTAGTGCCTCCATAGATAAGCCACTGGTCTTTAGTATTTCTCAAATACTTAAGGGTTGTCTTCACAACCTTCCAATAATTTTTTTTAGATCAGACTGGTACCTACTCATTACTCCTCATGAATAGGTCACATCCGACCTCGTAAACGTCATGGCGTACATGATAGATCCCATTGCCGAAGCATATGGTATTCTACTTATATGCTCTCTCTCCTGAGGAGTTGTTGGACAATCCTTCTTGGAGAGAGTAATTTCGTGATCTATCGGAAGATAGCTTTTTTTGGAATTCTCCATATTGAACTGCTTCAACATAGTATCAATGTACATGGATTGGGATAGTCCCAGCAACCTTCTAGATCTATCTCTATAGATCTTTATCCCTAGGATGTAGGATGCTTCTCCCAAGTCCTTCATAGAGAACTATGATGATAACCATAGCTTCACACTCTGCAAAGTTGGAATATCATTTTCTATTAACAATATGTTATCTACATATAGTACAAGGAAGATGACTACAGAATCGATAAATCACTTGTAGATATAAGACTCTTCTCCATTTCTAATGAAGTCATACGTTTTGATCACCTTATCAAAATAGATGTTCCAACTCCTAGATGCCTGCTTAAGTCCATAAATAGACTTATTCAGCTATTGAAAATTATGTTCTAAAATCAATCATGTGATGATTGAGTTCATCTTTGTATATGATTATTGATTATTAAATAAAAGTTATTATGATATTTTTCATCACAAAGTAACATCTTCTTTGAACTCTTGTATTGTGATGAAGTCCTTAGAACTATGCTAGTGTGCGATAAAGAGAGAATTTATCGTATAGTTCTTAAACATGTTTACGACCAAATAATACATCATTACAAGATGATGACATTTATCGAGTGGAGGTCGTTGTATGCCATATGGGTTGGCTGTCCTCTTAACCAAGAAGTATGGTGATACTGATATGACATATAGGTGACATGTAGGGGTACATCATCACTGAACAAGTGACTTACCTACTGAGCATTCTGTTGTCAAGAGCTGCTCGCAAAACACATAAATATAAGTGTTCTTCATATCTGAGATCACCATAGTAACTTGCAAGCAACTCACTGTGCTTTGGTGCTGGATTATCTGAATTTCTAATATAGTGACGGAAGGTTACTGGGTACAGTCATGTACTTACAAAGTCTGTATGTGGATCAAGATGGGATTGACCCCTCCAGATTATTAGAGTTGATGTATCATTGCATTTTAATTTAACAAAGCCTTGGTCAGGATAATCTATGAGATGGATTTGAAAGGTTGAAATATAATATGGATGAAGCAATCTCAATTGACAGTTAACTTGAGACCATCCTAGAGCATTTAGGGTCAAAAGGATGAATTATGTAATAACCATGTGTATGGGTTCTGAAATATTCTTTTGTGATAATTCAATCTATTTAGATGGTATCTCAATTAGTGCAAAAATTAGTTCCTTTACTACTGGCTTAGTGTTTGAACCTATGGAGTCATGCACACAAATCAGACAAAGTAGGAAGGAATTGGTCTATGTTTATATATCCAATTTAGAAGTACTTGACTTGATTGAACATATAAGCTTACTTGATTAAGAATTAAGTTATGGGTTAAATGAGATTGAAGAGTTAACTATGTCTAGCTAGCATTATACATGAAGTTCAGGTTTAATCTCGAGGATGAACAGTTTCTGATCTATGATCCATAGAGCATATGAAAGATTAAATTTAAGTACTGATTAATTTTAGATTATATCTGAATTAATTAGTCTTAAATTGGATCCAAAATTTAAGTTAGACTTAGTATAAAAGTCCTAAAGAGTTTGGGATTGACAGTCTTTCGAAATTATTTTGAACCAGCTTTGAATTGGACCTGTTTTGGATGAGATATGAGTATTCCTACTCACACTGAAAATACCCTCCCATGTGGGCTGACCAACACCTGATATGGATCTGGTTTGGGGCATCCAATGTGGGTGAGGGAGTGGGTGCAAGTTGATTGTCATATGTGATGACAATTCTATCTCATGTAGGAATTCTTCTTTCATGAGTATTGAATGTTGTCCAACTATGCAACCCAAGAGGGGGGGGGGGGTGAATTGGGTTTTTAAAATTTTGACGTTAATTTAGAACTATGAGGATTAAATAACAATGAGCAGGATATATATAGAGAGAGATTTATGCAAGGTATAAAATTGGATGCAAGAATGCAAGTAGATAAAGAAATTTAGAAGGAGAGCAAGTAAGCACAACACAAACAAAAAGATTTATAGTGGTTCGGTGCCAACCTTATACCTACATCCACTCCCCAAGCTCCTACTTAGGAATTCAAATCTACTAAACCGTATTCAACAAGAATACAATGTTGGTACCTCCGACTTTAGCTATCTCAAGCTAGAACACTTATTTTCTGGGTACAAGCCAATCCAATACAATCCGATTCAAGGTTCGGATCAATCTTTTCAAGTTTTAGAACCCTTTCAAAACTAAAGATTAAGTCAAAATAGAGTATGTAAGTTAATCATATGAAAGTATAAATTTAGCTCCTTCAATGAGCAAATAAAATTTTAAATATATTTTACACAATAAGAAGGAAGCTTTTCTGATTTTTCTCAAGATGGTTGAAGACTTGAATGAGCTCTTGAGGGGTTGCTGAACTTGAAATGAAAGCTTCTTTAACTTCAAGAAGGCTCTTTACTTAGAACTGAAATGAATGCTTGAAGATCCTTCAATCTTACTTGTTTTTTTCTCCTTTAAGTGTCTTTATTGCTTTAATGGATGGTAGAGAGAAATCTGGACTAAAATAGAGCCGTTGGAGATCATTAAATGAGTATTAAATGCAACAAAAATGAGCTGAAAACTAGCCGTTGCAGAGTTTTTCTATCACAGAGATCGACTCATAGGGTCGACTCATGCACATGAGTCGACTCATGGGGTCGACTTCTGTGGCACAGAACAGAAAATGACTATTCTGTAATTTTGGTGTACACATCAACAGAGGGTGACTCATAGGATCGACTCATGCACAGGGGTCGACTCATGGGGTCGACTCAATTGGGTGTTCCAGCCAAAAAATCAGCATGCTATTCAGCCACTTTTAACATGAGTCGACTCATGGGGTCGACTCAATTTTATAAACATAATTTTCTTCTAAAATACACATCCAAAAATATTAAATTTTTTTCCAATAGATCACAAATCTTCTATTCTTGCTCTTGAGACTTTCGAATCAGAACTTGATAAAATTATGATTTTATCTCTGAAAAATAATAAATCTTTTTTTAAGCCAAAATCATTAGTAACCCCCTCAAATGCTTTGTAATCATCAAAATTAATTCAAGGAGCAATATTGGATCAATTCAAATCAGATTTGAGTTAAGAGTCCTACTCTTATTGAGTCATGAGAATCATCTATAAATAGAGAGGATCTCTACTTATGGATGCATAGCAAACAAATCAGATTGAGAGAAGGGAGAAAGAGAGAGAGAGGCATGTGAAGAGAGAGATCTTTAATCTTCTCCTACATCTCTCCCTTTATTGCCGCCTCCTCTTTTTGGGTGTGGATCCTTCTAGGGCATCCCATCTGCTCCTTACACCAGCACATCTCTTCCCTTGTTTGGTTGGCTTGCTAAGGCAATTGGATTGGAGTTCATCCTGCCTTCCTGCGGCGTTTGGCGTGCATGCGAAGTAGAGGATCGCATATCCAGACCTCCGTGAAAGTTTAATCCAGATAAATTGAGATTTGATCTTTGGTTCTACTACTAATTAGGTAAATATTTGATCTTTAATCATATAGATGAATAAAAAAAATTTTAGATGCAACCTGGGCAATCAGAGGAGAAATAGTTTCTTTTCCTTCAGTTGGTATCAGAGCAGGCTTGAAATATATACATACATAATAAAATTTTTTAAAAATAATTACATAAGTTGTGATTATAATTTTTTTTGAGATATTAAATCTAATTTAAATCTACTTATATAAAATTTTTGATCTAATTTTGATCAGATTAAAGGTACCTAATCAATGGTTGATTGAAGTTATTATAAGTCTGTTATAACAGAATTCTGCTATTGCTGAATTTCTGATGGAATAACAATGTGAATTAAAATCTATTTTAAATTTATTTTAATATAATTTTAATACTGTTGTTTTTCTTATGAAGTAGAGTTTATTTTAGATTTAAATTAGATCTATTTTGATGGATATTTAGATCTAAATCCTATCAAAATTCAGCACTAGGTGAAAATAGATTTTACCAAAAATTTATTCCTTATGCATCCATATATGCATCTAATTAATTTTTTATATGATCTCAAATCTAAAATTAATATTTTATAATTATTATAAGATATGTTTTAGATTTGATATGATATATATGATATATTAAATCTAATTAGATTAGTTAAAGAATATAATTGATAAGATCAAGGATATGTTCATGACATAAAATAGTTTCGTCAATAATTATATGTTGATGTAATTATATATGAAATTAGATTTTAGATCTTAGTAGCCTAGTACTCAGATTGATGAGATCACCAGACCATTCGGTCATAGGAGATTGAATAGATTAATCTCTCTTTTACCTATTCGATGGATTTTCTTATGACGTGTAGGGGTGTCATTGTGATCCAATTTCATGAAGAAAAAAATAAATAAATTTTTATATATTATTTTGATCATAAATATATTTAGATTAGATTTAAAATAATTTATGATTCATTATAATAAAATAAAATTTAGATATAAAATTATTTTAGACCTAAATTGCATGTTATATATGATGTAAATAGTATAGATCTAAAGGTTATCATGATACATGAGATGTATGTATCAAGTTTAGATCATACCTATGTACATTTAATTGTTAAACATATTATAAAAATTTATTTTTATGTATTGAAACATATGGTATGCTTCACCTGAAACCCTTATAGAATAATTTTATAGATTGAAACACACATATCACACACTTAATTATGAATTAACTTTTGAATGATCTAGATTTAAGAATTGAAGATTATTAAGACATCACGTAAAATAATGGGCAAAGGGTTAGCATGAATCAGGTCCTTCTAATGGGTTAGACCTAGGGTTAGAAATATATATGGACCATATAGAGAAATTGATTAAATCTAATCAAGTATTGAATTAGATGAAATCAGTATTTCTCTAGATCAATCTCAATAGTTATAGTTTGATCAAGTCCATGTGTTTGACTCTAATAAATGGAGCATGATCATGGCTTCATGGTTGAGCCCGAATCTTCTGGTGGATCAAATCGAAACTAATTAACTAGTTGGTGTCAAAGATAAGTTTTGACAGATTCGATCAAGTGATTTTTAATTGGGAGCTATTCACCTAAATGTGTCTATGGTGAGTTAAGGGCATATCCCTCCCATTGATCTCATTTATCTTGCCAACATAGTAGATTATGTTTTGGTTAGGTCATTAGTCGATTCGTATAGACCCATGCCATTAAGGTGAATCAGTGTGACTGATTTAGATGTCTTTAGACCAGCTTGTATCTAATCCTTTACATGACTTGGTGAAGTCAGTGGGAGGATTTACAGCTAGCAGGTCAACCTCTTTTCTTATCCTCAGATCAACAAAATCAAATCCTCTAAATTATTAGATCCATAAAGTGATAAAGTTATAAGATAATTTGGTCATTGCCACCCATTAAGGTGTATGATAATGAATCCAATATTTTAAATAGACATTGTTGGAGCATGATCCCGGCTCCTCCCACGGATCTTGGGTGTAGCAGAACCAGCAACGAACAAATCTGGAGACTTCTGGACTCGATCTAAGGCCCTTGACGAAATCAGCCTGGTTTCTATCTTCTTCATCAGTCTTTTATTCCAGATGAAGAACACCTCTGAAATTACCTCTAAAAAATCCAAGATCTGGTACCCAACTAGATCAGGCCTGGATCGAGGTCTTTCAATTTGTAGATCTAAAATTGGGACATTCTAGATAGAAAAAAAGGTAGATGGAGACAGACCTTGCAGATCTGTCCTGCTGCAGCCTTTCCTGTAGATCTGTTGATGGAGATCTCACCCGTGCCTCAAACGACCTCAGATCAATTCTAAATCTAAGAGAAACTTGTATCAACCTCTTTACAAGAGATCTCAGGTCCTGGAACTAGAGTTTGGGTGGCTGCAAGAGAGGGAGAAGAGAGATAGTCGGTGGCTGCAAGGGGGAAGGGGCTAGCGCCTCCTTGCTTTTCTTTCTTTTTATGGACCTGGCGGCAAGAAACCCTAGGGTTTCTTGCTCCTGGGGTGTGGAGGGTGGCTGGAGAGAGAGGTAAAAGAGAGAGAGAGACTTGGGAGAAAGAGTTCTGTATTTTTTTTGCTTAATCAAACCTATACAAGTACATGTATATATAAACACAGGGTCAAGTGACCCAAACCCAAAACTCCCTTGACCAACTCTATGGGAGATTAGGTTAACCCAAGCCCATGTACACCCATGACTGAACCTAATCTCACCTATCCTGGGCCCAGACCTGACCCATAAAGAGTTGGTCCCTTGAGGCCCACATAACCTAGACCTCAAGAACCTGAAAGGCCCACAGCCTTTCAACCTAGGGCCCAACTAGCCCTAGAGCCTCCATGAAGCCCTCATGAATAATGGACCTTGGCCTTAGCCTTGGTCCCCTGGGCCTTGGGCACACCACCTGGATCACAACAATCTCCACCTTGGTGTCCCAAGGCCTCAACCAGCTCCACTCTGTCCATCAGCCAAATCAGCTCAACACATCTCTGAAAGATATCCCGTGGAAGTACCTTCGTAAGTGCATCAACTGGGTTCTCCTTGGTGTGTATCTTTACCAGCTCCACCTCGCCATCCTCCACAAGCTCCCTGATCTAATGATACCGAATGTCGATGTGCTTTATCCTTGCATGATAGACTGAGTTCTGTGCTAGTAGTGTTGGGAAATGTGTCCCAAAAAGCCAATCGTCAAGCTGTTGACGGTTGAGCAACCAAGTATTGTAATTGATTTGTTAATAAATAAAATATATTTGGCATCTTCATCATAAGCTTTCATCTTCTAATGAACTCCGTTGTTATGATGAAGTCCTTAGGACTATTTAGATTCGATAAAGAGAGGATTTATCGATTAGTCTTTAAAACTGTTCACGACCAAATGATAGGCTGTTAATAAGGACGACAGCTTCTATCGAGCATAGGTCGCTGTAGGACATATGGGTTGGTTGTCCTCTTAACCAAAGAGTGTGGAGACACTGGTATGGCATACAGGTGAGATGTAAGGGTACATCATCATTGAACGTGACCAACTCCAGAGCATTCTGCCGTCGAGAATGTCTCTGATGGGATATAGGTATAAGTATCCCTTAGACTTGAGATCACCTCAGTGACTTGCAAGCAACTCACTGTGCTTTGGTACTGGACTAACTAAATTTCTAATTCAGGGATGGAAGGCTTCTGGGCACAGTCAAGTACTTGCGAAGTCAGAGTGTGATCGAGATGGGATTGACCACTCCAAGAGTTGGAGAAGAATGAGTCACTGTATTTCAATTTAGCAAAACCTTGGCCAGGGTAATCCATCAGATGGATTTGATATTTTGAAATACAATGTGGACAACCTGATCAAAGTTGACAGTTGAGCTCTGGGGTGTCCTATGATCATTTTGGTCAAGGGGATGAATTATATGAAAACTATATCCGCATGGGTTCTAAGGATGTTGTTCTACACATTCGACCTATCCGGTCGTCGGGTATCATTGCTAGATGGTCACTTCGATTGGTATAGGAATTTGTTCCTATACTATCGGCTTAGGTTTGGACCTATGAGGTCACACATATTAGAGTTCATGATCCGATCGGATGGTTGATCAACGATTAAGAATCGTTCTAGGGTTAGATGATCAATACGATTGATATTTAACCCAGTGCAAGTGTTGCGGAGGATCGATTAGCAATTCGATTGCTAATTGGCTTAATTTGATTAAGCCAATGGGCTGAGATTAAGTCTAATTAAATATGATTTAATTAGATTTAGTTTGGGCTTGATTGGATCAAGTCTAATTGGTTTATTGGATAAGCCAAGTGCAAGGAAAGACTAGTCCTAGTTCAACTAGGACTTGGGTCAATCTAATTTCTAATTTGATTAGAAAATTAAATCAGATTTAAATCTAATTTAATCTGATTAAATTAGGTTCTTAATTAGGTTAAGACCTATTTTAATAGGGTTGATCTAATTTTGATTTGATTTGGTTTGGGAAATCAAATTAAAACAAGTTATGAGACAGAATCCTAGTAGGACTAGGATTCCACCTTGCGCCACATAAACCTTCTCCACGCCCTCTCTCTTATTCAACGCCAATCTCCACTTATTTTGTGCGACAAAAGCCCTCTCCCAGATCTCTCCCACGTTCACAAAAGGTCTCCTCTCTTCTTTCTTACATGGAAGGTGATTTGGATCAAATCTAAAAGGAATAAGTTTGGATTTCGAATTCTATGAGATAGAGTTTTAGAAATCCAAAACTCTTTCAATTTTGCACCGAATTTATCCAATTTTTTTTTAGAATTTTCGTGGCTTTTAGGGTTTACATTGTACACCCTTTTCTGGTGATCCATGCACGAAAATATCAAGGAGGTGCTCAAGAGTTGGGCGTCCCTTAACTTGCCATGTTTGGATAAGCCTTGACTAGGTGTTTGACCTAGACAAGGACTCTATCATATCTCTCTATATAAGATGAGTTTTTTTGTGAAATTTTAGGAGAGATAGATATTTGAGAGACCTTTCTACCATCCAAAAATCAGAGAGAAATACCTTTAGGTCGTGGAGATATAAAAGACGCAAGTTTGGGTGTCTAGAGAGAAAAATGTGAAGAAGAAGAGGGTCTTCTTCTAGGGTTTTTATTTTCATATCTTTCCTCCTTCCATCTTGAGTTTCCTGAGAGCGTCTCAGATCTGAAACTCCTCCTTCTACTTTCCATCTTTGGAAGAGTCCAAATCAAGAAGAAGGAGGCACCTGATCAACCATCAAAGAAGGATCAGCGCAGTACTAGCATACTGTGCTGATTTCCTGAAGCAGGACTTCTGATCGAGATTCGTGGGCTCGTGTGGACGACTCCTAGAGGCCGGATGCGTGTGCGGCTTGCAACATCATCCTTAAGCCCGGATCAATGAGGTTAGAGCGTCTAACTTGCAAGGTAATAGATCTGATCTATTATTTAATACATACATTAGATGTAGCTAGTATAGAAACATGTTGATATGATCAACATGTAGTTCATACTATATTTATATATATTTTAATTTTTGATTTAATACTATGTAATAATCATGTAATAGGATCTTAGATCTAGAGATTTTTTGATCTTAGAAAATAAATTTTGATTTATTTTAGTCTTCCGCTGTATGATCTTGAAAAAGTTTCAAGATCTAACCCTGAAACCCTAGATCTGGTTCCTACAATTGGTATCAGAGCCCAGGTTCTTTATTACATGATTATATATACATGCTTAGATTATTTTTTAGATTAGATCTAATTTATAATCTGATTATTAAATCTGAAATTAAAATTTTAGATCAATCACAAACTGCAAGGTTGTCCTGCTGTAAGGTTTACCCCATACAGTGCAAAGGTTGTCCTAGTTTGTGTAGATCTATCTTTAATCATAAATTTGTTAGATATGATCTAGATTAAATTTATGATTTATTAGATTTAAAAGATGTTTAAATCTGAAATAAAATCTCTTTGTTAATAATTTTTATGCAAAGAAATTATTTAAAGTTGAAATTGTTTCAATTACATGAACCTGTTTAGATTAGATCTAAAGTAGTTTCATGTTTATTTCACTTGCATCTTGATTATGAATCAAACATGCAATATGATTGATAGAATCATATTGTAAAATTATTTTACAAATATGAAAATTATTTTTTTTGAAAAGCCAAACCCAACCCTCAGCCCAAAACTTAATTAAGAATTAAGAAGTTGTTTGATTAGGTTCTAGGATTGTGAATTGAAGAACCTAAGACACAAATCATAACACATTGGGTTAATGGGTTAGTGGGAATTAGGTCCATTAATTGGGTTAGACCTATGGTTAGATTAAAGATGGACTTAATTAGAGAATTGACTAAATCTAATCAATTATTGTCTTAGATTAGGTCAAGGATTCTCTAGATCAATTACAATAGTTGTAGTTGGTCAAGTCCATGTCTTTAACGAGAACCAAATGGACTTGATTTTTGACTAAGCGGTCTAGCACGAACTGTTAGGTTGATCTAATCGAAACTAATTAAACCAGTTGGTGTCTAAGGTAAACCAGACCGGTGGTTTTTAATTGGGAGCCCGCTTACCTGGCCATTTCTGATGGTGTCTAAGGCAAGCTTTGGCAGACCCTCCCACTGATCGAACTTACCTGGCCTCTTGGTGAAATTATATTTTGATCGGATCACTTGACTATTCGAGCTGACCCATGTCAGCTAGGTAAATCAGTGTGACTGATTTAGGTGCTCCTAGACCAGCCCTTTTAATGGTCTCCCTTAAGCTGACTTGGTGAAGCCAGTGGGAGGATCATGATAAGCTGGTTCATCTGACTTCATCCTCTATATTATTTAAATCCTCTAAAATTATTAGGTCCTTAAAATGATAAAGTTATGGAGATAACTGAGTCATAGCCTCCCATTAAGGTGTTTGATAATGAGTCCATGAACTCAATAATCATTGCAGACCCAAAGGCCTGGTGCTTGTTGACTAATGGAATTATCACTCATCATATGACAACTTGAAAGTATCTCTCTAATGGTGGTTAGGTGAGCCAACCAAAGTTGGGCTTAATCATTCGTTGGTTAGATACACCAAGTATGATCATGTTAATGGTTGGACCTAACTGGATCCTTACAGTGGAGGCCAAAGCCTACTGATTAGGTTTCTGGGGCAAAATTAAAATTACTAGAAATTGTTTAGAAAAATAATTGGTTATGAACCTACCCTTAGATGTACATGGGTTGACCAACCAAAGTTGGGCTTGTGTGCAGTCTAAGTGGATTCTAGTACCCGCTAAGGAATTAGGGTAATTCCTCGAGTTGGAGGTAGAGGCTACCAATTCGAATAAAATAGTGGGAGAAACCTTTTGATTAAAGTCCAAATCTTTAGGTTTAATGAATCAATTACTAATTAGGTTATGGTTCTCCTTTGTGCAAATATGGCCACTTCCCTATCACTCCGATCATTGTTGGACAATGATAAGTTGGTGGGACCCAACTTCGGTAGCTGGTACCGAAAGTTGAAGATAGTCCTGGAGCATGAACGGATCCTATATGTGATAATGGATCCTGCACCTGAGGAGCCAGCTGTCAATGCACGTGGAACAGTCAGAGATACTTACCAGAAGTGGCTCAGTGACCGGACCACGATGCGCTGTATCATGCTGGCTGCTATGAGCGACGAGTTCAGTCGTAGATTCGAGATGGCTCAGCCAAAAGACATGCTTCAAGTGTTGGAGGATGCCTTTGGCACACCCGATGACATAGAGAGGCACAAGACTAGTTGTGCCATCTTCAACGCCAAAATGCGGGATGGTGCCTCTGTCACTGATCATGTATTGTACATGATCGAGCTGATAGAATGATTGAGCAAGCTCGGCTTTCCCTTGCATGAGCAGCTTGGGAAAGATGCAATACTAAACTCGCTGCCCAAGTCTTATCTTCCATTCCTCACTCATTATAGAATGACAAAGCCTGAAGAGAACTACCACGGGTTACTGGGGTTGCTTCAGAACTTTGAAAAGGATCATCAACTTCACAAGGAGTCGGTGAACTCAGTGGGAGGTTCGTCTTCTGGTTTCGACCCTTTGAAAAAGGGAAGAAGAACAAGAAGAAGAAAGTGAAGAAGGTGCAAGTTCAGGCTGGGACATCAGTGCAGAGCCAGACCAAAAAGATCAAGCCTGATAAGAGTCTATTCTACTGGCAAGCACCCTAGATTAGATAGTGTGTCAGATATCTACTTATGGCACTGTAGGCTAGGTCATATAAATAAGAACAGAATAAACAGGTTGACTCAAGATGAAATCCTCGAAGTCAGTGATTGTGAATCACTTCCAACCTGTGAGTCCTGTCTTCTTGGTAAAATAACCAAGTCACCTTTTACTAGAAAAGGTGAGAGAGCTACTGAGCTCTTGAGCCCAGTACATACTGATGTATGTGGCCCATGAGCACCAGTGCTAGAGGTGGATATTTCTACTTCATAACTTTCATGGATGACCTATCCCGATATGGATATGTCTATCTGATGAAACATAAGTCGGATTCATTTGAAATGTTCAAACGATTCTGAAATGAAGTAAAAAAATAAACTGGGAAGAGTATTAAAACTCTTCGATCTGATCGAGGAGGAGAATACCTTTCTAGTGATTTTTTCACATATCTAGGAGAGAATGGAATTCTCTCTCAATGGACTCCTCCAGAAACACCACAGCATAATGGTGTGTTTGAAGGAGGAATCGGACTTTGTTAGATATGGTCCGATCCATGATGGGTTTTTGCTAGCTTGCTGATATCCTTCTGGGGATATGCACTCGAATCGGCTTGTTATCTGTTAAATAGGATTTCAAGTAAGTCTGCAATTAAGACTCCATATGAGATATGGACAGGGCGTAAGCCAGTACTTTCACACCTTAGGGTCTGGGAGTGCCCACCTATGTCAAACGATTAGTCACAGACAAACTTGGACCTAGGTCTGACAAATGCTCATTCATAGGGTACCCCAAAGAGACAAAAGGATATTTTTCTACCATGCTGATGAACAAAAGGTATTCGTCAGCCTTAAGGCAATCTTTTTAGAAAAGGAGTTCCTTGGTGAAGGAACCGTTGCCTCTAAGGTTGAACTTGATGAAGTTCAACAGGTAGAAGGACCGACACCAATAGCTGAACTTGAGTCGGATATGATTAGATCAGATCCGGAGCCCAATATACCTGTACCATTAAGGCGATCCGGTAGAGTACCGCGTCAGCCGGACAGATACTACGGTTTCTTGGTCCGGGACGGTGATCCCATCGAACTTGATGAGAATAATGAGGATCCAATCACCTATATGGATGCTATGCAGAGACCTGATTCCGAGAAATGGCTTGAAGCCATGAAATCCAAAATGGAGTCCATGAAGGTCAATGATGTATGGACATTGGTTGACCCACCTGAAGGGGTTAAACCCATTGGGTGTAAATGGGTCTTCAAAAGAAAAGGAGCACAGACGGAAAGGTGGAGACCTATAAAGCCCGTCTGGTTGCCAAGGGGTACCGTCAACGTTAAGGTATTGACTATGACGAGACGTTTTCCCCTGTGGCAATGCTCAAATCCATTCAGATAATGCTTGCAATAGCTGTCCATCTGGATTATTAGATCTGGCAGATGGATGTAAAGATAGCTTTCCTGAATGGAGAGCTGACCAAAGAGGTGTATATGATACAACCTGAAGGGTTTACATCCACAGATGAGTCCAAGGTGTGCAAGCTTCAGAGATCCATTTATGGACTGAAGCAAGCTTCTCGGAGTTGGAACATGCGTTTGATAAGGTGATCAAAACATATGGCTTCATTAAGAATGGAGAAGAGCCCTGCATCTATAAATGGGCAAATGGTCCAGTTGTGGTATTCCTTGTCTTGTATGTGGATGACATTCTCTTAATCGAGAATGACATCCCCGCACTACAGGGAATAAAAGTTTGGTTGTCATCACAGTTCTCCATGAAGGACTTGGTGAAGCATCCTACATCCTAGGATGAAGATCTATAGGGATAGATCTAAAAGGATGCTTGGGTTATCCCAGTCCATGTACATAGACACTGTGCTGAAGAGGTTCAGCATGGAGAATTCCAAGAAGGGCTATCTACCGATAGGCCAAGGAATTTCTCTCTCTAAGAAGGATTGTCCGACAACTCCTGAAGAGAGAGAGCGTATGAGTAGAGTCCCATATGCTTCAGCCGTGGGATCTATCATGTACGCCATGACATGTACAAGACCAGATGTGGCATACTCACTAGGAGTAGTGAGTAGATACCAATCTGATCCTGGAGAAAACACTGGAAAGTGGTTAAAGCCATCCTTAAGTATTTGAGAAATACTAAGGACCAATGGTTGGTTTATGGCGAGTCAGATCTGAAACTTGTGGGGTTCACAGACTCCAGCTTCCAATCTGACCATGATGACAGCAGGAGCGTGTCGGGTTATATCTTTACTCTGAATGGTGGAGCCATCTGCTGGAAGAGTTCCAAGCAGCATACTGTGGCAGACTCTGTTTGTGAAGCGGAGTACATCGCAGCATCGATGCCGCGAAGGAAGCTGTGTGGCTGAGGAAATTCATCAACGAGCTCGGAGTAGCACCCTCCCTCGATGGTCCAGTCCTGCTCTACTGCGACAGCACTGGTGCCATAGCTCAGGTGAAGGAACCCAAAGCACATCAGCGGACGAAGCACATCTTGCACCGCTTCCACCTGGTCCGAGAGATCGTGGATCGAGGTGACGTCGACCTTCAGAAGATCGACGGAAAGGAGAACCTAGCCGACCCCTTCACTAAAGCCCTGGCATAAAGGAGTTTCGACAACCACAAGTCGAAGATGGGTATTAGATACTGTGCCGGTGGCTTAGGACAAGTGGGAGTTGTTAGGAAATGTGTCCCAAAAAGCCAATCGTCAGTTGTTGACGGTTGAGCAACCAAGTATTGTATTGATTTGTTAATAATAAAATTATTGGCATCTTCATCATAAGCTTTCATCTTCTATGAACTCCGTTGTTATGATGAAGTCCTTAGGACTATTTAGATTCGATAAAGAGAGGATTTATCGATAGTCTTTAAACTGTTCACGATCAATGATAGGCTGTTAATAAGGACGACAGCTTCTATCGAGCATAGGTCGCTGTAAGCCATATGGTTGGTTGTCCTCTTAACCAAGGAGTGTGGAGACACTGGATGGCATACAGGTGAGATGTAAGGTACATCATCATTGAACGGACCACTCCAGAGCATTCTGCTGTCGAGAATGTCTCTGATGGGATATAGGTATAAGTTCCCTTAGACTTGAGATCACCTCAGGACTTGCAAGCAACTCACTGTGCTTTGGTACTGGACTAACTGAATTTCTAATTCAGGGACGGAAGGCTTCTGGGCTAGTCAAGTACTTGCGAAGTCAGAGTGTGATCGAGATGGATTGACCACTCCAAGAGTGGAGAAGATGAGTCGCTGTATTTCAATTTAGCAAAACTTGGCCAGGGTAATCCATCAGATGATTTGATATTTTGAATACAATGTGGAACAACCTGATCAGAGTTGACAGTTGATCTCTGGGTGTCCTATGATCATTTTGGTCAAGGGGATGAATTATATGAAAAACTATATCCGCATGGTTCTAAGGATGTTGTTCTACACATTCGACCTATTCGGTCGTCGGGTACCATTGCTAGATGGTCACTTCGATTGGTATAGAATTTGTTCCTATGCTACCGGCTTAGGTTCGGACCTATGAGGTCACACACATTAGAGTTCATGATCCGATCGGATGGTTGATCAACGATTAAGAATCGTTCTAGGGTTAAATGATCAATACGATTGACATTTAACCCAGTGCAAGTGTTGCAGGAGGATCGATTAGCAATTCGATTGCTAATTGGCTTAATTTGATTAAGCCAATGGGCTGAGATTAAGTCTAATTAAATATGATTTAATTAGATTTAGTTTGGGCTTGATTGGATCAAGTCCAATTGGTTTATTGGATAAGCCAAGTGCAAGGAAAAACTAGTCCTAGTTCAACTAGGACTTGGGTCAATCTAATTTCTAATTTGATTAGAAAATTAAATCAGATTTAAATCTAATTTAATCTGATTAAATTAGGTTCTTAATTGGTTAAGACCTATTTTAATTGGTTGATCTAATTTTGATTTGATTTGGTTTGGAAACCAAATTAAAACAAGTCATAGACAGAATCCTAGTAAGACTAGGATTCCACCTTGCGCCACATAAGCCTTCTCCACGCCCTCTCTCTTATTCAACGCCAATCTCCACTTATTTTGTGTGACAAAAGCCCTCTCCCAGATCTCTCCCACGTTCACAAAAGGTCTCCTCTCTTCTTTCTTACATGGAAGGTGGTTTGGATCAAATCTAAAAGGAATAAGTTTGGATTTCGAATTCTATGAGATAGAGTTTTAGAAATCCAAAACTCTTTCAATTTTGCACCGAATTTATCCAAATTTTTTTTGGAATTTTTGTGCTTTTAGGGTTTACATTGTGCACCCTTTTCTGTGATCCATGCACGAAAATATGAGGAGGTGCTCAAGAGTTGGGCGTCCCTTAACTTGCCATGTTTGGATAAGCCTTGACTAGGTGTTTGACCTAGACAAGGA
>NC_025996.2:76304166-76322299 GCF_000442705.2 Elaeis guineensis
CATATCTCATATGGAGTCTTTGCAACTGATTAATTTAGAATTTAGTTCAGAACATAACAAGTAGTCTTAAGAGTATAATCCTAAAGGGAGACTGACAGACTTTTAAACCCCATCATGGATCGAACTTTGTCTAACAAAGTTGATTCCAATAAGAAAGAATCCTTATTCTTTCTAGATATGTCAAAAAACTCACTGGAAGGGCATTCTCCTCTTTGGCCTGGCTGAAGAGTTTCAATGCTCTTTCCAATTCATTTTTCTACCTTATTATAAAATTATTTGAATATTTTAAATAATTCAAATTTATGACAAGCATGTTCATAGATCCAATACATCAGTATATATCAGATTCAGAACATCATTGGCTCGTTCATCTTTTTTAGCAAAAGGTGACTTGGTCATCTTACTAAAGAGATAGGATTGACAGGTTGACATTGATTCACAATCATTAACTTCGAGAATTATCTCCTGTTGATCCTATTCTTGTTTAATGACTGAGCCTAAATTGCCAAACATAAACATTTGTGACATTATCTACTTTAGGATTTATTTTTGTGTACATTACACTAACAGGCTGTGACTATTCATAAATGTCATTTCTTAGTTGTCAATATAATTTTGACATCATTCATAATGAAATCATAACATCATTAGACAATAGTAACAATCACTGAAATGATATTGTTAGAATTGAAAATAAGCTCGATAATTCTTAAAACCAAGATTGGAACATAATTTCCAACTCCAATGTTCAGGAAGCTCTTGTTGTTTCCAATCTTTCTACCATCCTGAAGTCATTGCAATAATTTGCATAGACTTCTGATATCCAATACCCAGGTAGTAGTGTCACGGATAGAGAAATCACAAGGTGTTATCATACAAGTATCTTGTCCAGTAATTCTTTATTGATTTCTCTTCCTTTGCCTGTTTGGATCAAGGGACTGTGTCAGACTAGGTTAATCTTAGACTCTTTTATTAGTTCGAGCTCATTAGCCCAAGCACGACTCTTTTGCATCTTTTTTTTTTCTTTTTTTTTCAAAGGATTATTACCCCAGTGAAGACACATCTTCAGAGGTGTGAAAGAACTCCTTCAATATTTGAAAAATTTTCTTCCACTGAGCATCATCAAATTTATAATTAAATTTATATTTTTTACTACTCTCAAAAACACCACATGGTGATTTGATCATGTAGCCACTTCTGATAAGTGCCTTTGATCGCATCACTGTGTTGGATGTGGGAACTTTAGGTGCTGGATCCATAATCATATTTAGGATTCATTCGTGCTCTAGAACTATTTGCATCTTTCGATACCAATTATCAAAGTTGGGTCCTATAAATCAGTCACTGTCAAACAGTGAATGGAGCAATGGATATCTAGCCATAACTGAAAAAAAATACAAGACCTCTATGTTTATAAATTGATTAAGCCTAAAGACTTGAGCTTTAGTCTAAAAGTTCTCCTACTATTTTAGTCGAATTGGTAGCCTCTATCTCCAATCCGAGAAATTATCTTAATTCATTAGCAGGTACTAGAATCCACACAGACTGCATATAAGCCCGAGGATGGCTCGGTCAACCCATATGCATCTATGGGTAGGTTCTCAACCAATTATTTCTTTAAATAATTTTTAATAATTAATTCTGCCTTAGATTTTATTTCAGTAGGCAATGGGCATCCACTGAAACTTCTAGTTAGGTCCAACTATTAACATGAACCTACTCAGTATTTCTAACTAATGAATGATCAGACCCGAAGATGGCTCGGTCAACCCAACCATCATCAAATAGTATAACAGAGTCATCATATGATGAATGATAATTCCATCATTCAGAGAGAACACCAAACGGATGGCACCTACAATGTTAATCAAAAATAATGGACCCATTATCATTCATCTTAATGGGAAGCAATGATCTAGTTATCCCCATAACTAGCTCATTTTATGGATCTAATAATTTAAAGAATTTAATCAATTTAGAGAAGAGATAAGAAGAGATCAACCAGTAAACCACAATCCTCCCACTGACTTTATCAAGTCACTGAATTGGATTAAAGTCATGCTGGTTGAACTGGCACCTAGATCAGTCATATTGATCAACCTTAATGACATGAATCAACTCGAATCACTTAGTGATCTAATCAAGATATAATTCACCAAATTGGCCAGGTTAGTGAGATCGATGGGAGGATCTGCTAAGCTTGCCTGAGACAATATCGAAATAGTCAGGTAAGCTGCTCCCAATTAAAATCCATCGATCAAAATATCGAACTTATCTTAGACACCAATTGATTAATTAGTTTTGATTTGACCAACCTGTTGATTCGGGTTCAACCACTGAGCCATAATCAAGATCTATTTGGTCTAATCAAAAATATGGACTTGACCATCTACAACTATTGTATTGGTTCTAGAGAAATTTAATTTAATCTAATTCAATATTTGGTTAGATTTAATCAATTTCTCTAGCTAGTTTATTAACTCTTTGATGCTAACCTTAGATCTAACCCAATTAAGAGGACCTGATTTGAGCTAACCCATACCCCCATATTTTATGTAAATGATATTAGGTCTTTAATTCATAATTCTAGATCTAATCATTTCTACACTTAGTTCTCAATTAAGTTCAGCATCAACATGGGTTTAGATTATGGTTTAAAATAATTTCAACCTTTTATTTTGTAAATAATTTACAATAAATATTATGTAAAAATTTTTTATTCTGAAACTAGGTCGACTCAATCAACATTGAGCCAGCTACACAAAGAGACTGGGTCAACTTAGTTCAAAACTGGATCGGCTCAATAATTTTTTAAGTACGATTCAAAGAGTTTCAGATCTGAAAAATCTTACATAATTTTAAAATAAAATCAATCATAACACTTTTAAATCATATCTAAAACTTTTATGATTCAAAATTTTATTTTATTATGATTAAAATAATTTTAATCATATAGATTAGATGCCTTATTTTTCATAGATTTTGTATCACATACAACAAACCTAGGATTTCAAGATCTAGAATTTTGCAGAAAAGTAAGTTCTTCCTTTCACGTTCTTCTTCATGGGATCTAATCACATGGCACCCCTACACTTCATAAGAACAACCCATCGAATGGGAAGAGAGGGCCTTTAAACCCTTCTTGTTCCTATGATCGGACAGTCTGGTGATCAATCCAATCCAAGTACTTACTGATCGGATCATCTAATCTAATCACATATCATATATGCTTGAATTTAGATCTAATCTAAATTATATTAGATCTGATTATAATCTTAGATCACATCTAAATCAGATCATAAACATCACATGCATGACATAAAATCAGATTTTATCAACGATCGCACAAACTAGGATAATCTTTTCACTGTAAGGGATAAACCCTACAGCAGGACAACCTTATGTCAGTTTGTGTGATCAATCATTAATTAAATTTAGATCAAAATATCATATATCAGATCTAAATAAAATTAAAATTTAGATTTAATATGCACATAAATCATGTCATAACGAATCTAGGCTCTGAGCCCACTGTTGGGATGCATAGGCGAATTCATGCATGTATTTTGAAATTTTTTCAAAAAATTATAGTGGAAGATAACTAAATTAATCAAATTAATCTAATATACATATGATCTAATCATCAAATTAATCTACTCTAGGATCTATGACATGTTATGTTGCATATAAAATTTAAAATAATCTGAAGATAAAATCAGCATGCATGCATGTGAGTAGTAGATCACATCTACTTCTAATCTGAGCTCAGAACTCCATACCTGATCATGGGTCGACAATCTCCACTGCTAAGAGATATGGTGGAGAGGATCTTTAATGATTGCTCATAGCCGTACATGCATCCGGTCTCTACGAAAAATCCACTCGAAGCTCCGATCAAATCAATTTTCTCGAAAGTGCTAGCTCGCGCGAAGACCTTCTTCTTGACTGATCTGGATCCTTTCTTCAAATCTCTAAAATTTTTTTAGAGATTGAAGATGGACTTCTAGAGAATATAAAGAGGTGAAAGAGAGATAAAAAAGAAAGTAATTTTCTTCTAATTTATTTTCTCCTTTCAAACCCTTAGAACCAAAAACCTAAAATTTAGGTTTTTGCGCAACCCCAAGAGAGAGGACCCTCCTCTCTATTTTTCACATCATGAACCATGTCCAAACTTCTACCATGTGAATAGATCTCTTCTGGTATCTTACACACATAAAATAAACCATATAAACCCCTTTTATAGGCATGTAAGGAGGTGGGGTGTAGAGTCCTAGTGATCCTGGACTCTTACAGGATTCTGCCTCCCTTCATAATTCCACATCCCAAAACATACCAAAAAAAATATGGGACACCCCTTTCCATATTTTTCTATGGTAAATAAGTTCTCCAACTAATCTTCTATAAAAATATTCTCAAAATGTTGCACATACAAGGAGAAAGAAATTTATTAGCGTGGAGAGGTTGATCTGGATGAGAATAGATTCTCTTGATAAGGAATATTTTGAAATCTAATTTCAGAACCTTTCTTTTATCAAAATCAAATCAGATTTGGATATGAGATAGATAAGAGAAAGACTCTTTGGTGTGAAAAAATCTCACACAAAATAATTTTGTGTGTGGAGACATATGGCATGCAATCTGGGTTGGCACAGGGAGAAGAGTCCTATTCCAATAAGGACTCTTAATTTCCTTATCTGAATCTAAACCAAATCACATCTGGTTTAGCCCAAATAAAATATATGAAATCTAATATAATTAGATTCATAAATCTTTAATCAAATTTTAATCAAATTAGAAATTGATTGAACCAAAATTCTGATCAAATCTGGGATAATTCTCCTTTAGCGATTAGATCATCTCATAACCTAATCGAGTCAAACCTAATTGAATCTAATTCGATTAGATTTTATTTAATTTTATTTACTTAATTAAATTAAACTAATTAATAATTTAATTATTAATTAATTATTTATTAATTTATTAATATTTTATAAATTAATTTATTATAACTTTTGCATAAGGTTAACCATCAATCAAATTGATGATTAAGCCCTTGAACGATTCTCAATCATTGATCAGCCACATGATTAGTCAGAAACTTCTTTTGAGTGTGACCCCATAAGTTTGAACCTAAGTTGATAGTACAAAAATAATTTTTTGACCCAATCGATGTAACCATCTAGCAATGATGACCCGATATCTGGATAGGTCGAATGATGGCAAAGCAACATTCAAGAATCTGTTGGTATATGCTTACCATATAATTCATCCCTTTGATCCTAATGCTCAAGAATGATCTAAGATTTAACTATCAATCCTAGATAAATCATCCACATTATATTTCAATCTTTTTCAAATCCATCATATGGATTATTTGGGTCCAAATTTTGCTAAATTGAAATACACTGATGCATATCTCCTACTAATTCGGAGGGATCAATTCCATCTTGACTCATGCACCAACTTGATAAGTACTTGACTGTACCCAAAATTTTTCCATCATTGAATTAAAAATTCAGTTAGTCCGACATCAAAGTACAGTGAGTTGCTTGCAAGTCACTGTGGTGATCTCAGGTTGGAGGGATACTTATACCCATACCCTTCGTGAGCTACCCTTGACAGCAGAGTGCTCCATAATTGGTCATGTTCAGTGATGATGTACTCTTATATCTCACCTGCATGCCATACCAGTATCTCTATACCATTTGGTTACAAGGACAACTAAAGCATATGGCACACAATGACCTACATTTGATATCGCTATCATCCTAGTAATAGCGTACCGTTTGGTCGTGAACCAGTTTAAAGACTATACGATAAATCCTCCTTTATCAATCAAAGTAGTCCTAAAGACTTCATCACAACATAGGAGTTCATTAAAAGATGTATCCTTATGATAAAAAATATCAAATAATTTTTATTATTTATCAATTCATATGCAATTATAGTTAGCACAATCATCACATGATTGGCTTTAGGACACATTTTCCAACAATTGGATTCGGTGAGCCTATCGCTGTCCAACAGCGTACGGAGGAATAGTATGTTGGCCATAACTAAAAGAAAAAAATTTTAGCCTATTAGTATATAAATTATTTTTAATCTTAAAGATATAGATTTTAGTCTAAAGGTTCTCTCACTATTTTTATGAATTGGTAGCCTCTATCTCCAACTCGAAGAATTACACTAATTCCTTAGTGGGTACTAGAATCCACATAAACTGCATTCGGACCTTAGTGTGGCTCGACCATCCCTAGTGCATCCATAGGTAGGTTCATAACCAATTGTTTCTCTGAACAACATCTAGCAATGAGTTTTGCCCTAGACATCCCTTTAGCAGGCGTGTGGCGCCTCCACTGAAAATCTTGGTTAGGTCCAACTATTAACATGGCACACCAAGTGCATCCAACAAACAGATGTCCAGACCCGAGTGTGCCTCGACCAATCTGAGCATTGATCTGAAGGTACATCATGATGGTCATATGATGAATGATAATTTCAATATGTAATAGACACCAGGCATGTGGCACCTCCAATGCCTGTTGTGATCCAGGTGGTGTGCCCAAGGCCCAGGGGACCAAGGCTAAGGCCAAGATCCATTATTCATGAGGGCTTCATGGAGGCTCTAGGAATAGTTGGGCCCTAGGTTGAAAGGCTGTGGGCCTTTGGATTCTTGAGGTCTAGGTTATGTGAGCCTCAAGAGACCAACTCTTTATGGGCCAGGTCTGGACCCAGGATAGGTGAGATTAGGTCGAGTCATGGGTGTACATGGGCTTGGGTTAACCTAATCTCTCATAGAGTTGGTCAAGAGAGTTTTGGGTTTGGGTCACTTGACCCTGTGTTTATATATACATGTACTTGTATAGGTTTGATTAAGTAAAGAAAGTACAGAACTCTTTCTCCCAAGTCTCTCTCTCTCTTCTCCCTCTCTCTCCAGCCATCCTCCATGCCTCAGGAGCAAGAAACCCTAGGGTTTCTTGCCGCCAGGTCCATAAAAGGAAAGAAAAGCAAGGAGGTGCTAGCCCCTTCCCCCTTGCAGCCGCCGACTATCTCTCTTCTCCCTCTCTTGCAGCCACCCAAACTCCAGGTTCAGGATCTGGGATCTCTTGTAAAGAGGTTGATACAAGTTTTTCTCAGATCTGGAGTTGATCTGAAGTCGTTTGAGATGCAGGTGAGATCTCCATCAACAGATCTACAGGAAAGGCTACAACATGACAGATCTACAAGGTCTGTCTCCATCTACCTTCTTCCCTATCTAGAATATCCCAATTCAAGATCTATGAATTGAAAGACCTCAGTCTAGGCCTGATCTAGTTGGGTACCAGATCTTGAATTTTTTAGAGGTGATTTCAGAGGCATCTTCATCTGGAACGAAAGGCTGACAAAGAAGACAGCAACCAGGCTGATTTCGTCAAGGGCCTTAGATCGAGTCCAGAAGTCTCCAGATTTGTTCGTTGCTGATTCTGCTGCACCCAAAATCCATGGGAAGAGCTGGGATCGTGCTCCAATAGTTGGTATCAGAGCCATGATGGTGAGGAAGCGGTTCCAAGAATGAGAAGTTGAAGATCCCAAGTGCTGAAAATTTTCAGCAAGGTACCATCAAGGTATATTCTACACTTCTTGATTTTATATTGCTTATTTGGCTTGGATCCAGTCATGGGCAGTAATATGAAGGTCGATGTCGAGAAGTTTGATGGCAAAAAATTTTTTTTCATATGAAAAATATGGGTGGAGGATCTTCTGGTGCAAGCAAATCTGGATCAGGCTTTGGATGAGAAGCCTGAGGGAATGACAGATAAACAGTGGGCATCATTGGAGAAGAAAGCATGCTCAGTGATCAGAGGATGTTTGGCGGATGCGGCATCGTATTCGGTGCTGGAAGAAAAGACCCCGAAGGGCCTTTGGTTGAAGTTGCACACCATGTATATGGGGAAGAATATGTGCAACAAGCTGATGCTGAAGAAGAGGTTGTACAGTCTTCGGATGCAGGAGGGATCTGATGTGATTGGCCAATTTCAAAGGTTTGACCAGTTGTGCACGGAGTTGATGAATATCGGGGTGAAGCTGGATGAGGAGGATAAGTCCCTGTTGCTTTTGTGTTCACTGCCAGGATCATATGACTCTTTGGTGACTACACTGCTCTATGGCAAGGAGACTCTGGAATATGAGGACATGGTCTCGGTGCTGAGGTCTAATGAGCAAAGAGAAAAGTTGACCAGAGATAGGGCTCCCCAGGAGGGTTTGGCAGTAGAGGAGAGGACAGGTAGAGGCAGAGGCAGAAGCAAGTCCAGGGGGCGGTCCAAGTCCAGGAAGGGAAAGAAAGAGATGAAATGCTTCAAGTGCAACGAGTTCGGGTACTTCAAGCGAGAATGTCCACTATAGAAGAGCAAGAAGGGAGAAAGAAGTGGCTCAGAATCAGTGAGTGCAGTTGTTGGGCAGCAGGTGGAGGATGATCTACTTGTGGTATCAGATGGTCACAGGCATCATACAGAGGAGTGGACACTAGACTCTGTGTGCTCACATCACTACACACCACACAGGTCTTGGTTTGCGACATACACCAAGACAGATGAGGGATCAGTGACTCTAGGCGACAATCATTCTTGCAAGGTGGCTGGAATAGGGACAGTCAGGTGAGGATGTTTGATGGGATTGTGAGGACATTGACAAATGTAAAGCACATCCCGGAGCTGGAAAAGAATCTAGTGTCACTTGGCTACTTGGAGCGCAGTGGATACAGCTTCAGCAGTAGGGCTAGAAGCGGAGTACTGAACATCTCCAATGGAGCTATGGTAGTGATGAGAGGCAGGAGGTTGGACAATAACCTCTATCGCATGGAGGGATCTGTGGTGACCAGAGAGTCTGATGCAGCTGCTACAACACAGGACCAGCATGGGGCTTACAGGATGTGGCACTACTGCCTAGGCCACATGGGTGACAAGGGGCTGAGGGAGTTGAGCAGGAGAGGACTCATCTCTGATCTGGAGGATGGTGCTACAGGGGAGATCTGTGAGCCTTGCCAGATGAGAAAGCAAAGGAGAGTTCAGTTCAACATTAGTACAGCCCACAGTGCAGCCCCTCTGGAGTTAGTACACACGGATGTGTGGGGACCAGCCCCAGTTTTAGCTAGGAATGGGGCCAGATACTTCATGACCCTGATTGATGATTTCTCAAGGAAACTCTGAATTTACTTCATGAGAGGGAAGTCAGAGGTCTTCATCAAGTTCAAGATCTGGAGAGCTAAGGTGGAGAAGGAGCAGGGGAGGAGCGTGAAGTGTCTGAGGTCAGACAATGGCGGGGAGTACACCAGCAGAGAGTTTCAGGACTACTGTGAGGAGTGTGGGATCAGGAGACACTTCTCAGTTAAGGGGACTCCACAGCAGAATGGGGTGGATGAGAAGATGAACAGAACACTTCTGGAAAAGGAACGATGTATGAGGCTGCAGGTAGGGCTTCCAAAGGAGTTCTGGGTTGACACAGTAGACGCAGCGGGTTACTTGGTCAATCGGTCACCTCACACCAGGTTGGATGGCAGGTTTCCAGAGGAGGTGTGGTCTGGGAGGACAGTTGGGCTGGGCCATCTACGGGTATTTGGGTGCACGGCCTATGTGCACATTGGAGCTGATGAGCGGAGCAAGCTAGATGCCAGATCACGCAAGACGGTGTTTCTAGGCTATCCACGAGGAGTCAAGGGATACAGACTGTGGGATCCCTTGGAAAAGAAGGTCATCATTAGTCGGGATGTGACTTTTGATGAGGAGTTAGTCCTACAGAGGCGAGCAGGCATGGAGGAGCAGGAGGAGGTCCAGCAGGGCACTGCTGGACAGCTAACCTCTTTGATTTTGCCTCTTGTAGGTACTACTGGAGGACATGACATTCAGATGGAGCACCTACCTATGATGTCTCCACAGGTGGAGAGAACTCGGACAGATGATCGAGGCGGAGAGGTCCAACGGGAGCGAGCTGAATCGAGGACTGATATCGGTGTTGCCCTACACAAGTCCAAGAGGACCATCAGGCAATCAAACCGATATGGATTCGAGGAGATGCTGTCATATGCCCTGGTGATAGTGAATGGAGACCCATATATGTATCAGGAGGCTATTGAGAGTCAGGACAGAGAGCGGTGGGTCCAGACGATGTCGAGGAGATGCAGTCTCTCCACAAGAACCAGACGTGGCGATTGGTGCATTTGCCACAGGAGAAGAGGCCCATTGGCTGCAAATGGGTCTACAGTCGCAAGGAAGGGCCTTCAGAGTAGGGAGGTATCAGATTCAAGGTGAGGTTAGTGGCCAAGGGATACTCCCAGAAGGAGGGCATCGACTTCAGCGAGGTCTTCTCTCCCATCGTCAGACATACTTCCATCAGAGTGTTGCTGAGCATTATAGCAGCTCAGGATTTAGAGCTGGAGCAGATGGATGTCAAGATGGTGTTCCTCCATGGGCATTTGGAGGAGAGGATTTACATGGAGTAGCCACCCAGTTTCAGGGATCCAGGATCAGAGAGAAAGGTTTGTTTGTTGCAGAAGTCACTGTACGGGCTGAAGCAGTCGTCGAGGCAATGGTACAAACGGTTCGACTCCTATGTGCGCAGCATTGGACTTTTCAGGTGCGAGTTTGATCCCTGTGTTTATGTTCAGTCTCTTGAGGATGGTTCTAGGGTGTTCCTACTCTTGTATGTGGATGACATGCTTATAGCATGCAAGAGTAGGAAGGTTGTGTAGGATCTGAAGGCATCCTTATCTCGAGAGTTTGAGATGAAGGATTTGGGCCCTGCAAGGAAGATCCTAGGCATGGAAATTTTCAGAGATCGAGCCCAGAGGGTGCTGCATCTATCTCAGAGGGCCTACATACAGAAGGTCTTAGAGAGGTTCGGGATGAAAGGAGCAAAGCCGACGGAGCTGCCACTTGTCGGTCACTTCAGACCCTCGAAGACCATGGCACCACAGACTGAGGTGGAGGCTCAAGAGATGGAGAAGGTCCCTTGTGCTTCAGGAGTTGGAAGCCTGATGTATGTGATGGTCTGTTGTAGGCCAGACATCGCTCATGCAGTGAGTCAGGTTAGCAGGTTCATGGTGCAGCCTGGCAGGGAGCACTGGAGAGCTCTGAAGTGGATATTCAGATACCTGGCGGGTTCAGTTGGAGTTGGCATCTGCTATGGACAACGAGAAGGTGCAGTGGGATACTCTGACATATCCAGGGAGGCTCAGGGGCTGATTGGCAGTTATGTAGATGCAGACTTCGGTGGAGATGTGGATACTCGGAGGTCTACGACAGGCTTCATCTTTAGCCTGTATGGAGGTCCTATTTCTTGGAGATCGAGTCTGCAGCCTATCACAGCCCTATCCACTACAGAGGTGGAATACATCAGGCTGGCAGAAGCAGCTAAGGAGGTAATTTGGCTGAAGAATTTGTTGACGGAGATGGACCTTACTCAGGAGGCCATTAGAGTGCACTGTGACAGCCAGAGTGCACTTCTACTTGTAGGAACCAGATCTAGGGTTTCAGGGTTAGATCTTGAAACTTTTTCAAGATCATACAGCGGAAGACTAAAATAAATCAAAATTTATTTTCTAAGATCAGAAAATCTCTAGATCTAAGATCCTATTACATGATTATTACATAGCATTAAATCAAAAATTAAAATATATATAAATATAGTATGATAGAGTCCTTGTCTAGGTCAAACACCTAGTCAAGGCTTATCCAAACATGGCAAGTTAAGGGACGCCCAACTCTTGAGCACCTCCTTGATATTTTCGTGCATGGATCACCAGAAAAGGGTGTACAATGTAAACCCTAAAAGCCACAAAAATTCCAAAAAAAAATTGGATAAATTCGGTGCAAAATTGAAAGAGTTTTGGATTTCTAAAACTCTATCTCATAGAATTCGAAATTCAAACTTATTCCTTTTAGATTTGATCCAAATCACCTTCCATGTAAGAAAGAAGAGAGGAGACCTTTTGTGAATGTGGGAGAGATCTGGGAGAGGGCTTTTGTCACACAAAATAAGTGGAGATTGGTGTTGAATAAGAGAGAGGGCGTGGAGAAGGTTTATGTGGCGCAAGGTGGAATCCTAGTCCTACTAGGATTCTGTCTCATAACTTGTTTTAATTTGGTTTCCCAAACCAAATCAAATCAAAATTAGATCAACCCTATTAAAATAGGTCTTAACCTAATTAAGAACCTAATTTAATCAGATTAAATTAGATTTAAATCTGATTTAATTTTCTAATCAAATTAGAAATTAGATTGACCCAAGTCCTAGTTGAACTAGGACTAGTCTTTCCTTGCACTTGGCTTATCCAATAAACCAATTGGACTTGATCCAATCAAGCCCAAACTAAATCTAATTAAATCATATTTAATTAGACTTAATCTCAGCCCATTGGCTTAATCAAATTAAGCCAATTAGCAATCGAATTGCTAATCGATCCTCCGCAACACTTGCACTGGGTTAAATATCAATCGTATTGATCATCTAACCCTAGAACGATTCTTAATCGTTGATCAACCATCCGATCGGATCATGAACTCTAATGTGTGTGACCTCATAGGTCCGAACTAAGCCGGTAGTATAGGAACAAATTCCTATACCAATCGAAGTGACCATCTAGCAATGATACCCGACGACCGAATAGGTCGAATGTGTAGAACAACATCCTTAGAACCCATGCGGATATAGTTTTCATATAATTCATCCCCTTGACCAAAATGATCATAGGACACCCCAGAGATCAACTGTCAACTCTGATCAGGTTGTCCACATTGTATTTCAAAATATCAAATCCATCTGATGGATTACCCTGGCCAAGTTTTGCTAAATTGAAATACAGCGACTCATTCTTCTCCAACTCTTGGAGTGGTCAATCCCATCTCGATCACACTCTGACTTCGCAAGTACTTGACTATGCCCAGAAGCCTTCCGTCCCTGAATTAGAAATTCAGTTAGTCCAGTACCAAAGCACAGTGAGTTGCTTGCAAGTCACTGAGGTGATCTCAAGTCTAAGGGATACTTATACCTATATCCCATCAGAGACATTCTCGACAGCAGAATGCTCTGGAGTTGGTCACGTTCAATGATGATGTACCTTTACATCTCACCTGTATGCCATACCAGTGTCTCCACACTCCTTGGTTAAGAGGACAACCAACCCATATGGCTTACAGCGACCTATGCTCGATAGAAGCTGTCGTCCTTATTAACAGCCTATCATTTGATCGTGAACAGTTTTAAAGACTAATCGATAAATCCTCTCTTTATCGAATCTAAATAGTCCTAAGGACTTCATCATAACAACGGAGTTCATTAGAAGATGAAAGCTTATGATGAAGATGCCAAATATATTTTATTTATTAACAAATCAATTACAATACTTGGTTGCTCAACCGTCAACAACTTGACGATTGGCTTTTTGGGACACATTTCCTAACAACTCCCACTTGTCCTAAAGCCACTCGGCACAGTATCTAATACCCATCTTCGACTTGTGGTTGTCGAACTCCTTTATTGCCAGGGCTTTAGTGAAGGGGTCGGCTAGGTTCTCCTTTCCGTCGATCTTTTGAAGGTCAACGTCACCTCGATCCACGATCTCTCAGACCAGGTGGAAGCGGTGCAAGATGTGCTTCGTCCGCTGATGTGCTTTGGGTTTCTTCACCTGAGCTATGGCACCAGTGCTGTCACAGTAGAGTAGGACTGGACCATCGAGGGAGGGTGCTACTCTGAGCTCGTTGATGAATTTCTTAGCCACACAGCTTCCTTCGCGGCATCTGATGCTGCGATATACTCCGCTTCACAAACAAAGTTTGCCACAGTATACTGCTTAGAACTCTTCCAGCAGATGGCTCCACTATTCAGAGTAAAGATATAACCCAACACGCTCCTGCTGTCATCATGGTCAGATTGGAAGCTGGAGTCTGTGAACCCCACAAGTTTCAGATCTGACTCGCCATAAAACAAACATTGGTCCTTAGTATTTCTCAAATACTTAAGGATGGCTTTAACCACTTTCCAGTGGTTTTCTCCAGGATCAGATTGGTATCTACTCACTACTCCTAGTGAGTATGCCACATTTGGTCTTGTACATGTCATGGCGTACATGATAGATCCCACGGCTGAAGCATATGGGACTCTACTCATACGCTCTCTCTCTTCAGGAGTTGTCGGACAATCCTTCTTAGAGAGAGAAATTCCATGGCCTATCGGTAGATAGCCCTTCTTGGAATTCTCCATGCTGAACCTCTTCAGCACAGTGTCTATGTACATGGACTGGGATAACCCAAGCATCCTTTTAGATCTATCCCTATAGATCTTCATCCCTAGGATGTAGGATGCTTCACCCAAGTCCTTCATGGAGAACTGTGATGACAACCAAACTTTATTCCCTGTAGTGCGGGGATGTCATTCTCGATTAAGAGAATGTCATCCACATACAAGACAAGGAATACCACAACTGGACCATTTGCCCATTTATAGATGCAGGGCTCTTCTCCATTCTTAATGAAGCCATATGTTTTGATCACCTTATCAAAACGCATGTTCCAACTCCGAGAAGCTTGCTTCAGTCCATAAATGGATCTCTGAAGCTTGCACACCTTGGACTCATCTGTGGATGTAAACCCTTCAGGTTGTATCATATACACCTCTTTGGTCAGCTCTCCATTCAGGAAAGCTATCTTTACATCCATCTGCCAGATCTAATAATCCAGATGGACAGCTATTGCAAGCATTATCTGAATGGATTTGAGCATTGCCACAGGGGAAAACGTCTCGTCATAGTCAATACCTTAACGTTGACGGTACCCCTTGGCAACCAGACGGGCTTTATAGGTCTCCACCTTTCCGTCTGTGCTCCTTTTCCTTTTGAAGACCCATTTACACCCAATGGGTTTAACCCCTTCAGGTGGGTCAACCAATGTCCATACATCATGACCTTCATGGACTCCATTTTGGATTTCATGGCTTCAAGCCATTTCTCGGAATCAGGTCTCTGCATAGCATCCATATAGGTGATTGGATCCTCATTATTCTCATCAAGTTCGATGGGATCACCGTCCCGGACCAAGAAACCGTAGTATCTGTCCGGCTGACGCGGTACTCTACCGGATCGCCTTAATGGTACAGGTATATTGGGCTCCGGATCTGATCTAATCATATCCGACTCAAGTTCAGCTATTGGTGTCGGTCCTTCTACCTGTTGAACTTCATCAAGTTCAACCTTAGAGGCAACGGTTCCTTCACCAAGGAACTCCTTTTCTAAAAAGATTGCCTTAAGGCTGACGAATACCTTTTGTTCATCAGCATGGTAGAAAAAATATCCTTTTGTCTCTTTGGGGTACCCTATGAATGAGCATTTGTCAGACCTAGGTCCAAGTTTGTCTGTGACTAATCGTTTGACATAGGTCGGGCACTCCCAGACCCTAAGGTGTGAAAGTACTGGCTTACGCCCTGTCCATATCTCATATGGAGTCTTAATTGCAGACTTACTTGAAATCCTATTTAACAGATAACAAGCCGATTCGAGTGCATATCCCCAGAAGGATATCAGCAAGCTAGCAAAAACCCATCATGGATCGGACCATATCTAACAAAGTCCGATTCCTCCTTTCAAACACACCATTATGCTGTGGTGTTTCTGGAGGAGTCCATTGAGAGAGAATTCCATTCTCTCCTAGATATGTGAAAAAATCACTAGAAAGGTATTCTCCTCCTCGATCAGATCGAAGAGTTTTAATACTCTTCCCAGTTTATTTTTTACTTCATTTCAGAATCGTTTGAACATTTCAAATGAATCCGACTTATGTTTCATCAGATAGACATATCCATATCGGGATAGGTCATCCATGAAAGTTATGAAGTAGAAATATCCACCTCTAGCACTGGTGCTCATGGGCCCACATACATCAGTATGTACTGGGCTCAAGAGCTCAGTAGCTCTCTCACCTTTTCTAGTAAAAGGTGACTTGGTTATTTACCAAGAAGACAGGACTCACAGGTTGGAAGTGATTCACAATCACTGACTTCGAGGATTTCATCTTGAGTCAACCTGTTTATTCTGTTCTTATTTATATGACCTAGCCTACAGTGCCATAAGTAGATATCTGACACACTATCTAATCTAGGGTGCTTGCCAGTAGAATAGACTCTTATCAGGCTTGATCTTTTTGGTCTGGCTCTGCACTGATGTCCCAGCCTGAACTTGCACCTTCTTCACTTTCTTCTCTTGTTCTTCTTCCCTTTTTCAAAGGGTCGAAAACCAGAAGACGAACCTCCCACTGAGTTCACCGACTCCTTGTGAAGTTGATGATCCTTTTCAAAGTTCTGAAGCAACCCCAGTAACCCGTGGTAGTTCTCTTCAGGCTTTGTCATTCTATAATGAGTGAGGAATGGAAGATAAGACTTGGCAGCGAGTTAGTATGCATCTTTCCCAAGCTGCTCATGCAAGGGAAAGCCGAGCTTGCTCAATCATTCTATCAGCTCGATCATGTACAATACATGATCAGTGACAGAGGCACCATCCCGCATTTTGGCGTTGAAGATGGCACAACTAGTCTTGTGCCTCTCTATGTCATCGGGTGTGCCAAAGGCATCCTCCAACACTTGAAGCATGTCTTTTGGCTGAGCCATCTCGAATCTACGACTGAACTCGTCGCTCATAGCAGCCAGCATGATACAGCGCATCGTGGTCCGGTCACTGAGCCACTTCTGGTAAGTATCTCTGACTGTTCCACGTGCATTGACAGCTGGCTCCTCAGGTGCAGGATCCATTATCACATATAGGATCCGTTCATGCTCCAGGACTATCTCAACTTTCGGGTACCAGCTACCGAAGTTGGGTCCCACCAACTTATCATTGTCCAACAATGATCGGAGTGATAGGGAAGTGGCCATATTTGCACAAAGGAGAACCATAACCTAATTAGTAATTGATTCATTAAACCTAAAGATTTGGACTTTAATCAAAAGGTTCTCCCACTATTTTATTCGAATTGGTAGCCTCTACCTCCAACTCGAGGAATACCTACCCAATTCCTTAGCGGGTACTAGAATCCACTAGACTGCACACAAGCCCAACTTTGGTTGGTCAACCCATGTACATCTAAGGGTAGGTTCATAACCAATTATTTTTCTAAACAATTTCTAGTAATTTTAATTTTGCCCAGAAACCTAATCCAGTAGGCTTTGGCCTCCACTGTAAGGATCCAGTTAGGTCCAACCATTAACATGATCATACTTGGTGTATCTAACCAACGAATGATTAAGCCCAACTTGGTTGGCTCACCTAACCACCATTAGAGAGACACTTCCAAGTCGTCATATGATGAGTGATAATTCCATTAGTCAACAAGCACCAGGCCTTTGGGTCTGCAATGATTATTGAGTTAATGGACTCATTATCAAACACCTTAATGGGAGGCTATGACTCAGTTATCTCCATAACTTTATCATTTTAAGGACCTAATAATTTTAGAGGATTTAAATAATATAGAGGATGAGGTCAGATGAACCAGCTTATCATGATCCTCCCACTGGCTTCACCAAGTCAGCTTAAGGGAGACCATTAAAAGGGCTGGTCTAGGAGCACCTAAATCAGTCACACTGATTTACCTAGCTGACATGGGTCAGCTCGAATAGTCAAGTGATCCGATCAAAACATAATTTCACCAAGAGGCCAGGTAAGTTCGATCAGTGGGAGGGTCTGCCAAAGCTTGCCTTAGACACCATCAGAAATGGCCAGGTAAGCGGGCTCCCAATTAAAAACCACCGGTCTGGTTTACCTTAGACACCAACTGGTTTAATTAGTTTCGATTAGATCAACCTAACAGTTCGTGCTAGACCGCTTAGCCAAGAATCAAGTCCATTTGGTTCTCGTTAAAGACATGGACTTGACCAACTACAACTATTGTAATTGATCTAGAGAATCCTTGACCTAATCTAAGACAACAATTGATTAGATTTAGTCAATTCTCTAATTAAGTCCATCTTTAATCTAACCATAGGTCTAACCCAATTAATGGACCTAATTCCACTAACCCATTAACCCAATGTGTTATGATTTGTGTCTTAGGTTCTTCAATTCACAATCCTAGAACCTAATCAAACAACTTCTTAATTCTTAATTAAGGTTTGGGCT
>NC_025996.2:76322399-76390448 GCF_000442705.2 Elaeis guineensis
AAACTAAATAATTGGGTACCATAATCAGATTATGGCATGAGCCTAATTGGATTAAAGTTGCCCCAAATGGATAAGAATGAAGAGTCCTGATTAACATGGACTCTTGGACGCCACCTTGCTTGTGCTTATCCAAAATTGGTGCCAACATAGGAGAGAGGGTGAAAGTTCTTATCTGATGTGATCAGATGATATCACTCCATCAATCAAAAATTTTTTCAAAATTAATTAGAATTTTTTGATTGGTTGAATGATATGGCCAAATAGGGTCTATATAAACCCTTCTGCGCCTAGGGTTTTAGGTTAAGTTGTTTTATGCACCCAAACCCAATAGCTGCCACCCCCTCCTTCTTCTCCACATCCTCCATACTCTCTATCTCCCCTCTTATTTTCAAGAGTTGGACATTCATCTGGTGCAAGGAAAAGGCGTGGTGATGCCTGGAACAGGAAGGCTGCAGGACATCTTCGACAGGCTGTTGCCCCAACTTTAGAAGAGTTCTGAGTACTTCAAATCAGATAGAGATCTGATTTTTGGAGCATAGATTCATGAGGAAAAATATTCTAGGTTCTACCTGAGTTGATACCAGTAGAGGCCAGCACTGCATGGCTAATCAGACTCGGGCTGTGCTGAGATCATCTATAGGGTAATCAGATTACCTTGAGGTATGTCTATACTTTCATACTTTTAAATTTAATTTTAAATTTTAATATTAGATAATAAATTAGATCTAAAGATATTAGATCAAAAATAGTGTAGGATAAAATTTTTAAATTATTCTACCCCAGATTGATGAATCTGGAAGATCCTACAAAGAAAAAAGGTGATTTTTTCTTCAACTGGTATCAGAGTCAGATTGTTGGCTCTATTTCAGATCTAATTTAGATCTAATTTTTTTATATTTATTATCTAATATTTAAAAATTTTAGATATCACATCAAACATGATAAGATCTGAAATCAAAATATTTAAAATTAAATCTAAGAAGATCTAACATGCATTAGATGCATGACTAGACTAGGATTAGTTGAATCCATGAACAGTATTAAGTTTTATGTTTTAATGAGATTAAAATATAAATTAAATTAAATTTATTTTTTATTTTTTTGATGTTATAAGTGTTATAATTAGATCAAAAAATAAAAAATAAAATTTTAATTTTTTCATAAAATTGATCTGTTGCATGCCTGACTAGTTGTAGAATTATTCCAGTAACTTATCTAGAATAGATTTAATTTTGAATAGTTTAATTTAAATCTTATTTTTTAGATATTATATGTGATGTATCAGATCTGAAAGCATTTAATTAGATTGATACATGAGATGTATGCAAAGCATGTATTAGTTAGATCTTAAATTGTATATGAGATATGTAAATTTAGATCTAACTAGTTTTATAGTTAAATTTATATTTCTGATTAAGGTGTTCCTCATGGTGTCCGATCATAAGAACGAAGTAGAGTTTTAAGACCCTCTCTTCTCATTCAATGGGATGTTCTTATGATGTGTAGGGGTGCGCGCGTTCATCCTTAATCAGAAATCAAAACTTACTTTTCTGCAAAACCCTAGATCCTGAAACCCTAGGATTTATTTTACATGTTTTGTTTATGAACCCAAACTTAATTAATGAATTAAGTTTATGAAATCAATTTGGTCTAAAATTGAGAATTTTAGATCTAAAATATTTTCATAAAATTAGATTCGGGCTTGGGTAGCTCAATTAGATCTAGCAGTTGATCAAACCGAATCAAGAGTTGGTTAGGTGGGATCATGAAAGCTAATAATTGACCAGCCTAATAGGATTAAGTTTGGATTAAGGTCGAATCACATTTAGATGTGACTCGATCAAGTTAAGACCTAATTTGGTTCAGTGGTTAGAGCCTGGATTGTAGGCTAATCCAATTAGTTCTGGTTCGATAATTTGGTATCTAAGGTAAGTTGGACAGATACGACCGACTGATTTTTAATTGGGAGCTACTCGACTCGAATGCATTCTTATCGAGTTAATGGCATTACCCTCCCATCGATCTCACTTACCTGGTCATATGTGTCGATTCAGTTCTGATTAGAGGTGGCTAACAATTCAAGCTGACCCATGCCACTAGATTAGTCATAATTGTTATGACTATATCAAGTCATGTTTAATGAGACCTAAATCAAATCTCTCTAAGAAAATATTAAGTCTAGGTCTTCCACCATTGTGATGTGCGGGCCCTTTCCGGGGTTGATTGTTCTCGACTGGTTACAGTGGCTTAGTTGCACCGAAAATGCAACCATGTCTATTAGGCATTAGATGCTATGAATTAGAGGATGGGTTGGGCTCAATATTCTGGATACGGTGAGGGATCCAATCAGGAATCTAGTTCGTGCAAATGGTAGGTTTGACTTAACTAAGGATTGGAGCAATATCTCGGACACGATGAGCTTCATGAATTAGAGATCAAGTTTTGGGTGCAACATGATTAGAGAATCATTAGACAAGAGTTGTCCACTCATCGGTTGACCCATCACCAATAACTGTTAGGTAAGGTGGTGAGCCAGTCGGTGAGACCGCACCACCCACTAAAAATCACTAATCATGGAGATTTTCACATCTCTACCAAGGGAGTGTAGGGATCTAAAAAAATAGTGGGAGCCTAATTTGTTTAAAAATAAAATTTCTAAACAAATTTGTTAAGTCTGATTACAAAATCTAACTAGAAACTTTTGACTCTCTACAGGAAACATGTCTACCTCCAACCCCCTGATCAAAATACTAGACACCCACAGATTGACTGGATCCAATTTCAAAGACTGGTTGAGAAACTACAGAATTATTCTAAATTTTAAAAAATTAACTCATGTCTTGGACCAGGACCCACCTGCCATGCCAGCACATTCGACTGCTGAACAGAGAGTATCTCTGAAAAAGTAGATGGATGATGATAACAAAGCAAGGTACTACATGTTGGATGCAATGTCTGATGACTTGCAGCGCCAACATGAGAACATTTTGACTACCCGCCAAATGTTGGCTCACCCACAAGAGTTGTTTGGTGAACAGAGTCGCGCGGTCAAGCATCAAGTCTGTCAAAAATTTTTAAGGCCAAGATGCGTGATGGACAGTCAGTCTAAGATCATTGTTTGACAATGATCAAGGACCTTGAGGAGCTTAAAAAACTCGATATCATCTTAGATAAGGATTTTAGATTGATGTGATCCTTTAGTCCTTGTCCAATGCATATGGTCAGTTCATAAAGAACTTCCATATGCATAAGATGCAGTGTACCTTAATCGAGTTAATGAACATGCTGGTTATGACTGAGCTTTCTATGAAGGGTTCAAAAGGCTCAGTTCTTACTGTAGAGTGAACTTCTTCCAAGAGAAAGTCTTTTGGAAAGAAAAAGAAGTCTGCGAAGAAGCAGAAGGTGGATGGCAAGAAGCAGAAGATAGAACGAAGAAGAAGGCTGCTGATAAGGAAAAATATTTCTACTACCAATCAGACAGCTATTGGAAGCAAAACTGTCCTCAGTACCTGGCCACCCTAAAGAACAAGAAGGATGATCCTTCTGGAGGTATGCTCATTTTAGAATCTAACCTTACAATTTTTTCTGCATCCAGTTGGGTGCTTGACTCTGGTTCTAGTGCTCATTTGTGCACTTCTATGCAGGATCTTGAGAAGAGCAGAAGGCTGAGAGATGGGGAGATGATCCTACGCATTGAAAAGGAGCAAGAGTTGCTGCTATGGCCGTGAGAACCTACCTTCTGCGATTACCATTAGGATTAGACTTAATTTTAAGAGACTATTATTATGTGCCTGCAGTAAGCAAGAATTTGATTTCTGTTTCATGTTTAGCACAAGAAGGCTATGTGATTAGCTTTCATAAGGACCATTGTAATATTTTTTATGAAAATAATAAAGTTGCAAATGATTTTATCATTAACGATCTTTATCAGTTACATGTTGATGTATCTGTATTTAATATCGAGCAAAATGTGAATGCCATAAGAATTAAAAGGCCTAGAGATAGTCTAAATGATAAGTATCTGTGGAACCTAAGACTAGGTCATATAGTGGAAGATAGGGTTAACAAATTAGAAAAATTCGAACTATTGAATCCGTTGAATTTCGAGTCATATCTAGTTTGTGAATCATGCCTTCAAGGCAAAATGACCAAGCTTCCTTTTGTGGGACAAGGGGAAAGGGCCACAAACCTACTTGCCCTAGTACATACGGATGTGTGTGGCCCATTTGATATACCGGCTAGAGGCAACTATGTCTACTTCATTACCTTTATCGATGATATGTCTAGATACGGATATGTATTTTTAATGAAACACAAGTCTGAAGCCTTTGAAAGGTTCAAAGAATTCAGACATGAAGTAGAAAAATAAATAGAAAAGCCCATTAAGGTTCTTCGATCAGATCGAGGAGGTGAATACCTTAGTCGGAGTTCTTAGACTATCTTAAGGACAATGGCATAGTCTCTCAATGGACTCCACCTGGAATGCCACAACTCAACGGGGTTTCAGAACAGAGAAATCGGACCCTATTAGATATGGTCCATTCCATGATGAGCTTCACAGACCTCCCTAAATTTCTTTGGGGATATTGTCTCATGATAACAATATATGTATTGAATAGGATTTCCTCTAAAACCGTTCCTACCACACCTTATGAGATATGGCATGGTAAGAAGCCAAATCTGAATCATCTCAGAATTTGAGGTTGTTCGGCTCATGTCAAGAGACAGCAGGCGGACAAGTTAGAGTTCAGGTCTTTTAGAGCTCGATTCATAGGATATCCTAAAGAGTCATTAGGATACTATTTTTATATTTCAGAAGACCACAATGTGATTGTGAGTTGAAATGCTATTTTTCTTAAAAAATAGTTTATTCAAGATGGTGGCATCGAAAGAATAATTAAGCTCAAGGAGAATGTCTCCCAAGAGCAACGAGCTAAAGAACCTGAGAAACCTAATCAATTAGAACCAGTCTTAACACAACCTCTTCCACCTCATAGATCGACTAGGGTTTTTCGTCCTCCTGAAAGGTACTTAGATACCATACAAGAGAATGTAGAGAAATATTCCTCACGAGAAATGGGGTTCATGGTGATGATCCCAAGACCTATGACGAGGCGATATCAGATATCGACTCCGAGAAATGGTTAGAGGCAATGAGATCAGAAATTGACTCGATGCACTCAAACCAAGTCTGGACCTTGGTAGATCCATCTGAAGGTATTGTACCTATTGGATGTAAATGGATCTTTAAGAGAAAGATAGGTGCAGATGGAAATGTGGAGACATTCAAGGCTAGGCTCGTAGTGAAAGGTTATAGTCAGCACGAAGGCATTGACTATCAGGATACCTTCTCGTCCGTAGCCATGCTAAAATTCATCCGCACATTGCTTGCTATTGTAGCCTATTTTGATTATGAAATATGACAGATGGATGTGAAAATAACGTTCTTAAATGAACATCTTGAGGAAGATATCTATATGGAACAGCCACTTGGTTTCACATCTAGTGATGATGATCACAAGGTCTGCAAGCTGCAAAGGTCCATTTATGGACTTAAGCAAGCATCTCGGAGCTGGAATACTCGTTTCAATGATGTGATCAAAATGTTTGATTTCATCAAGAACAAGGAGGAACCATGTGTGTTCAAAAAGGTCAGTGGGAGCATGCTTGTCTTTCTCGTATTGTACATAGATGACATCCTCCTAATTGAGAATGACATTCCCATGTTGACCTCAGTCAAAGTATGGTTGTCTAAGGAGTTCTCTATGAAAGATCTAGGAGAGGCATCCTTTATACTGGGTATAAGGTCTATAGAAAAGACCAAATAGGATGCTCGAACTTTCATAGAAGATGTACATAGAGGAGGTGCTAAAAAGGTTTAGCATGAAAAACTCCAAAAGAGGTTTAGTACCTTTTAGACATGGCATTCATCTCTCCAAGAAGATGTACCCTAGCACACCTGAGGAGATTGAACGCATGAGCAAGATCCCTTATGCTTCGGCAATAAGGAGCCTCATATATGCCATGCTATGTACACGACCTGATATAGCCCATGTTGGGAGTGTTACAACAGATATCAGTCGAATCCAGGAGAAGAGCACTGGACTTCTGTGAAATTATCCTTAAGTACTTGAGAAGGACTAAGGATATGTTTCTAGTTTTGTGAATGGAGAACTCCAGATTCAGGGATATACAGACTCAGACTTTATGTCTGATATAGATGATCGAAAGTCGACATCTGGGAGTCTGTTCATTTGCGATGATGGTGCAGTCAGCTGGAAGAGTTCCAAGCAGATGGTGATTGCTGATTCCACCATAGAGACAGAGTACATTGCTGCATTGGAAGCTGCGAAAGAGGCATTCTGGTATAAAAAAATTTACCGTAGAGCTTGAAGTTATGTCATCGGATGCCATACCTCTTTACTGCGATAATAATGGCGCCATAACCCTAGCTAAGGAGCCAAGGTCTCACCAGAAGTTCAAGCACATCGAGCGATGATTTCATTTGATCCATGATTACCTCGAAAAGAGTTATGTCGAGGTCAAGAGAGTCGACTCCACAGACAATGTGGCAGACCCACTGACTAAGCCATTGGGCCAGCAAAAGATCGAAGCCCACCTTGAGAAGATGGGACTTAGATATGTAGCCAATTGGCATTAGGTCAAGTGGGAGTTTGTTAGATGTGTGCCCTAGATACCAGATTGGCTGACATATTTCTGTACAAATCTAAGGGCAAAATTATAATTTTGACTATAAATCAATAAATCAGTTATTCTTCTATCACATTGTGTACATTGTGTCTGTGATACATCCTTTGAGTTAGTAGAATGTCAATTTATATTTTCAAGAGTTGAAAATTTAAGGCATGAATTTACATAACTAACTCATAAATAGCTCTTGACCATAGGATCATCATGAGGATGGTGATCGATCCAGATGGTTGGTGTACGATCGCTTCCTTAGGATAGATGTATCTTGAATCTATGGTCACCGAAGCGAGAGTACAGGTATTCGTTGAGAAGAGAGTACTGTGCGTGACCATATCGAGCAGTCATAAGGAAGTCTACCTTCTTGTCGATGACTAGCTCGATGCTGCAGTTGTGTATCTGGTTCTTTGACTTGAGGTGCATCGACAGTTCACCTTGAGTGTGTTATAGTTTGACTACATCATAACTCGATCTCCTAGCCATTCGAAACCCTGAGGTGTATGTTGGCTGTAGCATATTCATTGTAGGAACTAGGTCGCACCAAGATGGGATCTATCAACCTCGGTAGATGAGAGGAGTAGTCCTATGATGATCGAAAGATCGAGTCCTTAAGCCCATGGCCATGGCAGAGTGAAATAATGGAAAAGGAGTTTTTCATTGGGTTTCATATCGGACTCGAATCGATCGATTGATTCATATGACTGTTGTTGGGTTTGACGAGTTCACCTTAACCCTAATTCAGTGAAACTCATGATAGAGAAACTCAATCACACAGGTAGCTGCACCGAGAGGTTCATCTTTAGTTCTAATGAGTTACCATCACATACTGCTAGGTGTCACTGGTGGATTTTGAGAGCAATTAGAATGATATTGATGATCGATTATTCTAATTATCTGAATCAGAAGAGTTTTGGTCCATCGAAAAAAGTTTCGATGATGTCGATGATGAGATCATGACATGTCTCATTATCATATGGAATTAAACCTAATTGGATCACACAAACAAGCGTTAGGGTTGGATGTCATCAATTGGGCTAACTCAATTGATTTGGATTAGATCCAATTAGGTTCAAGAAATCATGCTAGCACTTGATTGAGCCTAACTTTCTCCTTGTGTAATCTTTTCTATCTCTACTGAGCCAAATATGATTTGACTCATCCAAAAAATCTTGAAAAAATTTCTCTCAGTCTAAATGAAGCTTGTCCAGCTCAGAAAAGGCTTGTCTTAATTCATGAGATGAATTTAAGACAAGCACCTGCTAATTCCTGTCACCTGCCAATTTCATTTTAGGACATCTATCAAATATTGACATATGGGTCTTAAACTGAAGATAGCTCATTGGAGGATTTTTGTGGAGTGTCTACATGCCAAAACTATATTGAATTGGGTGCCATAATCAAATTATGGCATGAGCCCAATTGGATTAAAGTGGGCACCCCAAATGGATAAGAATGAAGAGTCCTGATTAACATGGACTCTTGGGTGCCACCTTGCTTGTGCTTATCCAAAGTTGGTGCCAACTTAGGAGAGAGAGTGGGGTTCTTATTTGATGTGATCAAATGATATCACTCCATCAATCAAATTTTTTCTAGAATTAATTAAAATTTTTTGATTGGTAGAATGATGTGGCACTGCGCAGCATACAGGGTCTATATAAACCCTTCTGCGCCTAGGGTTTTAGGCTGAAGTTGTTTTATGCACCAAATCCAATAGCTGCCACCCCCTCCCTTCTTCTCCACATCCTCCTTGCTCTCCTATCTCCCTTCTTCACTTTCAAAGAGTTGGACATTCATCTGGTGCAAGGAAAAGGTGTGGTGATGCTTGGAACAGGAAGGCTGTAGGACATCTTCGACAGGTTGCTGCCCCAACTTCAGAAGGAATTCTGAAGTACTTCCAAATCAGGTAGAGATCTAATTTTTAGAGTGTAGATTCATGAGGAGAAGATATTCTAAGTCGTACCTAAGTAGATACTGGTAGAGGCCAAGCAGTTGTGTGGCTACATCAGAACCTCAGGCTGTGCTGAGATCATCTACAGGATAATCAGATTACCCTTGAGGTATGTCTATACTTCTCATACTTTTAGATTTAATTTTAGATTTTAAATATCAGATAATAAAATTAAATCTAAAAGATATTAGATCTGAAATAGCATAGGATAAAATTTTTAAATTATTCTACCCCAGATTTGATGAAATCTGGAAGATCCTACAAAGAAAAAAGGTGTTTTTCTTTCACATTCATCACATTAACACCATTCATAATGATATTAAAATTATTTTTTTTATTAAAATTTCATAACCGTACATGGCCAAAAGACCTACAGAAATAATATTCAATAAAAAAGAAGGACAAAAGTGACATTCACTTAGAACAATTACATTAGATTTGAATACAAGCTTAATAGTCCCTAACGCTATAACTGGAACTGGTCTTCCATCTCCAACATTAAGGAATCTTTCACCTTCTTTAAATCTCCTACTGACTTGCAACCCTGCAATGATTTGCAAATATTAAAAGGGCTTTCGGTATCTAATACCCAGGTAGTAGAATCACAAATTAAAAAATTACAAGGTGTTATTATATAATTACCTTGTCTAGCAACAACTTGCTTCTTTCTTGGTCTGTTCGGATCCAAGGAGGCAATGTATTGAGGATAATTTCTTTTTCAATACCTTTACTTCTTGCAGTAGAAGCATTCTGCCTGATTTTGATCGGACTTGGGTTTCTTGGTTTGACTGGGCTTGGGTGCCCAAGCACTTTGGACCTTTTTCTTGTTCTTCTTTCCTTTCTTAAATGATCGACATCTAGAAGAAGACCCTCCCACAACATTCACCGACTCCTTTTGGAGCTGGTGATCTTTCTCAAAGTTTTGCAGTAACCCTAGCAAACCGTGGTAGTTAACTGCAGGCTTTGTCATTCAAAAATGAGTATGGAAAGGGAGGTAGGACTTGTGTAGAGAGTTCAGAATAGCATCTTTTCTCAACTACTCATGCAGAGGAAAGCTAAGCTTGCTTAGGTGCTCAATCATCTCGATCATGTACAATACATGATCAGTGACTGATGCTCCTTCCCTCATTCGAGCATTGAAGATGGCATAACTAGTCTTGTATCTCTCAACATCGTCGGGTGTGCCAAAGGACTCATTCAATATTTACAACATGTCTTGTGGCTGAATATTCTCAAACGATGGCTAAACTCATCATTCATTATCGCCAGCATAATACAACGAACCATAGTTCAGTCGTTGAGCCACTTCTGATAAGTGTCTTTGACCGTGCTACGTACATTCAGAGCTAGCTCCTTGGATGTCGGATCTATCAATACATACAAGATTCGTTTGTGCTCCAAGACTATTTTGAGCTTTCGATACCATCTATCAAAATTTGATCCCATCAATTTATCACTATCTAATAGTGATCAGAGCGACAAGGTGGTAGCCATAACTGCAAAAGAAAAACCATAACCTAATTAGTATATGAATTGATTAAGCCTAAAGATATGGATTTTAGTCTAAAGGTTCTTTCACTATTTTATTCGAATTAATAGCCTCTACCTTCAATTCGAGAAATTACATTAATTCCACAGTGGGTACTAAAATCTACATAGACTGCACATGGGCCCGAGTGTGGCTCGACCAACCCTTGTGTACCCATGGATAGGTTCTTAATCAATTATTTCATCAAATAATTTTTAGTATTCAATTTTTCTCCAGATACCTCTTCAGCAGGCATGTGGTGCCTCCACTGAAGGTTCTGGTTAGGTCCAACCATTAACATGTCAGAATTTAGTGTATCTAACAAATGAGTGATCAGGTCTGAGTGTGGCTCGACCAACCTGACCATCATCAGAAAGATACAACTAAAACAACATATTATGAATGATAATTCTGACAGCTAGATGAGCACCAAGCGTGTGGCACCTCCAATGATTATCTAAACTATTGGACTCATTATCATCCAACTTAATGAGAGGCTATGATCTAGTTATTGCCATAAGTATTTTATTTTAGGAACCTAACAATTTTAGAGGATTTAATTAGTTGAATTGAGAAATGAGATGAGACTTGATCAGTTAATCTTAATCCTCCCACTGACTTCACCAAGTCAGATTTAAGAAGATCAGACATAAGCTGGTCCAGCCAACCAGTCATGAATCCTTCTACTGACTTCACCAAGTCATAAAGAGGACTCAAGACAAGTTGAATTAGGGACACCTAAATCAGTCATACTGATTTTCTAATTAGCATGGGTCAACTCCAAGCATTAAGTGATCTAATCAAAACATGATTCACCATGTTGGCCAGGTAAGTGAGATCGATGGAAGGGATATGCCATTAACTTGATATAGACTCAATCTATGCGAGTAGCTCCCAATTAATGACCATCGATCAAAGTTGCCATACTTACTTTAGACACCAACTGGTTAGTCATTTTCAATTTGATCAACTTATAGACTTGGATTCAACCACGGAGCTATGATCAAAGTCCATATTGGTCTAATCAAAGACATGGACTTGACCAACTACAACTATTGAAATTGATTAAGAGAAGAAATTGATCCAATCAGAATAAACTTTTAATTAGATTTGATCAATTACTAATATGATCCATTATCAATGATTTCTAACCCTAGGTCTAACTCAGTTAAATGGATTTGACTCGAGCTAACCCATTAACCCATGAGTTATGAAATTAATACCTTAGATTTTTGATTTTCAAATCTAGATAGCTTAATTCTCAATTAAGTTTTGGACTGATATGAGTTCAGATTTGGTGTTTGAAAATAGTTTTCAATTTTGTAAAATATTTTTACAATCAATCATCTAATGATCAAAATTTTAATTTTAGATCTAATATACATTATTTTAGATCTAAAATAAAATTTTAAAATTTTTTTCATGGTTCATCATCATGAAAAAGATCATGCAACACCCCTACACGCCGTAGGAGATCCCATCAAATGGGTAAATAAGATAGTGAAATTCTGATTTCTCCTATGACTGGACGACTATGAGGATTTATCTAATTAGATTACTATACTAAGATTCAAAATTAACTATTTAGATCTAATCTAAATAATTAAAATTAGATTATATGTAAAAAATTTATGTCATAAGAAAACTGGCTTTGATACGATATGAAGAAAAAATGGATAGTTCAAAGCATGTATTTTTAAAATTTTATAACAAAATAATAAAAGATTAAATATTTTAATCTTTTAAATATATCTTAGATCTGATTTAAATAATCATTAAGGATCTATGACATAAAAAATTTACATATAAAATTTAAAATAAAATAGAAAATTGCATCGATCATATCGATGCCCTGAATTTGATCTAACCTTTAGATTATATCGGTAGGATTCAGAACTCATCACCTTTTCATGGGTTGATGATCTTCACTACTGGTAAGTATGGTATGAATCTCTTGCTAATGTTGAGTAGCCGCACAAGCATCCGACCTCTATGGATGGTCCACACGAAGCCCCTCGGATCCATCAGCCCTCTGTGGGAGTGCTAGCTCGCGCAGTCAGCTTCTGATGGCAGATCTGACTTGTTCTCCTTCTTTGATCATCTCAAATATTTTTGATATCAAAGATGGATCAGAGAAGGATGCTGGATGGTGGAGAAAATTTAGATAAAAACTCTCTTCTCTTTGATTTTTTTCTCACCCAAAAATCTAGAACAGTTCTAGGTCTCTCACCCAAGAGGAGAACGGTCTCCTCTTTTGTTCACGCCAAGGAGTAAGGAAATCCACCCAATCCTTATATCCTAAAGAAGTATTTTTGATCCTATTTTTCTCTAATTTCTAGTAGTGAAGAGCTCTCTTTTTTTGGCACATAAAATTATGGCCTTTTTATGGTTGTTGCACAAACCAGATAAAACAGGATAAGGGATGGAGTTTGTTGCAATTCAAACTCTTTTGAATTTTAATTAGACTCCAATTTTTTCTTACCTTTATCTAACTTAAAGAGAGACTTATCAAAGAAAATTGGGCATGAAAATCAGTTGGGAAGACCTTCTTTTCTCATACACAATAGACCCCTTCAAAAGCAGCCAACGTGTGGAAAGATATGGATAAGGTTTTAAGTTGAAATTCAAACTAATTTGAATTTAAATAAAAACCAATTAATTTTTATCCTTAATAAGTGACAAAAGAAGAATTATTTTTTTATTTTTTCATGTACAAGAAGATTTTGTGTGGTGAGAAAAAAATAGATCCAAATAATGAGTCCTACTCATTTGGGACTCTAGGGTTCAATCAATTGGATTTCTTTCAAGCTCAATCCAATTAGATCCAAATAAAATAGATAAACCTAATCTAATAAAGCTTTTATAACCTTAATTAAATTTGATCAAGTCAATAAATTAATTGAGCCATAGATCCAATCAAATTAGGATCATTTTTTCCTTACCGATTAGGTCATCTCATAACCTAATCAGACTTGATCTGATTGAATCAATTCAATCAAATTTGATCTAGACTTTAATGCTCAATCAAATTGAGCTAATTAGTAATCTAATCACTAATTAATCCTTCATTAATGATAGAGTCTATGTCTAGTGGGACTCTTCTCTAGAGTCCCCATCCAGTGGGACTCTTCAGTAGAGTCCCCGTCAAGTGGGACTCTTCACCAGAGTCCTCGTTGATTGGGACTCTTCAGATCAGTCATGTGATCAGAGAGAAACTTCTTAAGTGTGTGACCCCACAGGTTCGAACCTAAGCTGGTAGCACAGGAACTGATTCCTATACCAATCGGAGTAACCATCTAGCATTGGTACCCGACATTCGGATAGGCCGAATGTATTCTAAGCAACACTCAAGAACCTATTTGAATCTAGTTACCATATAATTCATCCTTTTGACCCAAATACTCTAGGTGACCTAGGGTTTAACTGTCAACCTTGATATGGTCATCCACATTGTATTTCAATTTTTAAAATCCATCATATGGATTACCTCGGCCAAGGTTTTACTGAATTGAAACACACTGATATATTAACTCCTACTTATTCAGAGAGGTCAATTCCATCTTGACTCACACACCGACTTCACAAGTATTTGACTATGCCCAAAAATCTTTCATCACTGAATTAAAAATTCAGGTAGTCTAGCACCAAAGTATAGTGAGTTGCTTGCAAGTCACCGTGGTGATCTCAGATCGGAGGGACACTTATACCTATATCCCTTCGTAGTGACTCTTGACAGCAGAGTACTTCAGAGTTGGTCACGTTCAGTGAAATGTACTTCTATATTTCACCTGCATGCCATACCAGCGTCTCCATGCTCCTTGGTTAAGAGGACAACCAACTTATATGGCATATAACGATCTACACTTGATATGTCTATCATCCTAGTAATAGTATATCATTTGGTCACGAACTCATTTAAGGACTAAACGATATATCCTCCTATATCGAATCAAATAGTCTTAAGGACTTCATCACATAACAGGAGTTCAAAATGAGATATACACAGTGATGAAAAAATCAAATAATATTTATTAATTCAACAATTCATATACAATTACAATAATAAGCACAACCATCAATAGACTGACGATTGGCTTTGGGACATAATTTTCAACAGCCGTGCCTCTCTTCTCTTTTGAATTTTCATGCACATCTCTCCATCTTTTTGGCATCAAAACCTGATCCCTATCTAATTGTTTTTTGCCCCATAGGATGCATGGTTTAAATAGGGAAGAGAAGAGTATTGGTGAGAGTCCAAACTCTTTTGGACTCTAGAATTGTGGCTGCCCACCACCTTCTTATTTTTTGCCCATATACCTCATGGAAAGCCTAAAGTTAAGAGTCCTTCTTACACATTAAATAGGAGATGGCATGGACCTCTTACATGCACAAAAAGGAGGAGAGGATATGGCGTCAAACATAAGTGGGTGGGACTTTTATGGCGCATGGAGAGGGAGGAGTTTAATCTTCATGGGACTCTTCTTTAGGTGGCTAATTTAAATCAATTTAAATTCCAACCAATCCTAATCATATTAGAAATTGATTAGGCCCTAATAGATGGAAAACTAAATCTGATTTGGAGTTCAAACTATTTTGATTAGATGTCATCTAATTAGAGGAGTCTTAGTCCTTTTGGACTCTCTCTTGGTGCTTGAGTCAAACTCAATTTAATTCTAATCCAATTAGGATTTGGTGTACCCATAAAGATAAAAATCTTTAGTCCAAATAAGAACTCAAATATTCTTGTTTAGATCCTAGTCTAATTAGAAATTGAGTCAAATCCAAATCCTAATTCAATTAGGAATTATTCTCCCATGATATTTGGTTATCTCATAATCTAATTAAGTTTGATCAAATCAAACTCATGTCAAGTCAAATTAAATTTAATTTAATTAGACTTGATGCAAGCTCCATAGCTTAATCAAATTGAGCCAATTAGTAATTCAATTATCAATTAATCTTTTTATAACTCACTAACTCTTTAGCAAGTTATTAATTGTAACTTTTACATTGGATCAATCATCAATCAAATTGACAATCAAATCTTATCACGATTCATAATCGTAATTCAACCATCTGATCAGTCAAAAGTCTCTTTGTGTGTGATCCCATAGATTCTATTCTATCTGGTAGTGAGATATATTATGATCCCTATCACAATATCATTGAAACTCTTTTCAATAGGTTGGAACCATTCTAACTCTGCCCATCAAAAATCATCGATCATCCAGATAATGCTTGTGGGTCTTACAATCTATCAGTGACACCTAGCAGTATGTAGTAACAATGTAGTAGAATAAAAGGTGATGAATCTTAGGTACAGTTAACATATGATACAGTCTCTCTATCGTGAGTCCCAACCAGATGGCAGATCATGGATGAATAGTCAAATCTTATCATCGATCATATGATAGATTCAATCAGCTCGAGTCTATATGTGATTCTCATAGAATTTTTTTTCATTAATCACACTACTATGGTCAGAAATTTAAAGACTCAGCTTCTTAAATCTCATAGGACTACTCCCTTCTACTAGGATCGATAGATCCCATTTAGGTGTACATCCTACTCCTACAGTGGATCAACTGTCATCAACATCCACTACAAGGGCTCATTGAGATCCATGTTTATATGTAGTCAAACTTCAGCAGCCTCACTAAGAGCAGCTGTAATACCGCAGATCAAAAGACCAGTCATACAACTGTAGCATCAAGAAAGTTACTATCGAGTGAGTAGACATCCATGTGAGTTCTCATATTGGTCATGCTTAGTGCTAGTTGTTCTCTAACAACTACCTGTACTCTTGCTCTAGTGTCACTACACTGTAGACTCGAGACCCATCTGTCTGAAGGAAGCAATCTGTGCACGGATCTATCTGGATCAATCACCATCTCCATGACAATCCTATGATCAGGAGCAATTTAGGAATTAACCATCCATGGCACATGTCTAAAATTTTCAACTCTTTGAGAATATGTGTTATCATCTTATTAATCCCTTGGATGATTCATGGATACATAAAATATAAATGATAATATAAATACTAATAAAGTATAAAAATATGTCCTAAAAATATAATATGCATCAGTCAAGATTGGCTTTTAGGGCATACATCCAAAACTCTGAAGAGCAAAGAGCTATAGATCCTCAGGAAATCATTTTTCATGAGCCAATAGTTGACGTTCCTCTACCACCTCATAGATCTAGTAGGATCTTCTGACCTCTTGAATGGTACATGGGTATGCTTACGGAGGAAGTAAAGAAAATATTCTTATGGGAGATAAGGATCATAGTGATGATCCTAATATCTTTGATGAGGTGATGTCTGACATCGATTTCAAAAAATGATTAGATGCGATGAAGTTAGAAATTAACTCGATGCACTCAAACTAAGTCTAGATCTTAGTGGATCCTCCTGAGGGTATCGTACCCATTGGATGTAAATGGATCTATGAAAGAAAAATAGGTACCAATGATAAGGTAGAGACCTATAAAGCTAGGCTTGTGGCTAAAAGTTATAGTCAGTATGATGGCATTGACTATCAAAAAATTTTCTCATCCTAGCCATACTGAAATCCATCTGTACTCTGCTTGCTGTTGCAGCTTACTATGATTATGAAATCTGATAGATGGATGTGAAAATTGCTTTCTTGAATAGATATTTTAAGAAAGATATCTATATGAAGCAGCCTATAGATTTTATATCTGGTGATGGTGATTGATTTATGTCACAAATTGACATAAAAAGTATCAATTAATATCTAAATTATCTAACTTTTTTAGAAAATTGATACTTGTTATTATATTTTTAGAAGAAGAGGTCATCAATAGAAAGAACAAGTAAAGAGGATTCCAACGGTGCAAATTTTACGCAAAACAGAGTTAAATTGACAGGTATTGAAGAATGAAGAAAGAAGACTCAATTGGATCAAACCCAAGTCAAATCAGGTCAAAATTGGTCAAAAATCGACTGATTTGGTGATCTGGTTAGCCGCCTGATCCACAGCAACAGGCGCTGGACCATGGACCCATCGGCACACCATAAACCAGCCAATCAGCGAGTCTCGGCTCATCGCAACGCATCGCGAGCCCGATCCACGCGCGCGGTCCAGGGCTCATGAGGAGAGAGAAGAAGGTCCGAAGGGTAACCTGGTAACTTCACATCACTCGATGGTCCGATCTTCTCTGATCAAGATCCAACGCTCCACATTTTTGCACCATCGGACGGCCACCATCGCAGCCGGTCAAGATCCAACCGTAATCAAGGCAATTGCAAGAATCAATAAACACTTGGACAACACGGGATCCTTCTGCAGCGCGATCCAACGACAGCGCTTCACTCAGATCGTGATCCGACGGCCCAGAATCACTTCCGGCTTGATTTATTAGATGAATTGGGTCCTTTAGATGAGGATCGGACGACTGAAATAATTTCTAGGGTTTCTTGATGGATTTAAGAGCTTTTTGAGCGAGATTTGAGCCCCTAAACCCCCCTAACAGCCCTCTAAAATCTCTTAGTCCCACATCTAAAGTTTTGAAAACCTTATAACCCCCAAATGCCTATAAAAAGCCCCCAAAGGCCCTTGTTTTAAGGGCTTCTTGCCTTCCAATCAAGCTTGTAATCCTAGATAGTGGGGTTTTTAGCTTTCTTCTCAAGCCTCGAGCTTTGAATTTTTGTAATAAATTTTTTTTTTATAAAATCTTATTTTTATGTAATTTTATCTCTTTACATTATGCAATTTATTTTTCTTGCAATTAAGATAGTTTAATTTATGCAATTTAATTTTATGCAATTAGGTTAGTTTAAATTATGCAGTTTAAATTTATGCAATTAGGATAGTTTAATTTATGAAATTAGGGTAGTTTATTTTTCTGTATTTAAATTTTGCAAGTAGATTTAGATCATGTCTAGCTAAGGATCCCTTCTAGGGTTTGCGATGAAGCTAGATCATGAGTAGGGGTTTTACATAGGGTTCTTTCTTTTTCTTAGGGTTTCTTTTTCTTCCTCTTTTGCCAAAAATTTTTGATGAACTACAGTTGGGTTAGAGTCCCTTCATAGTTCATGCTTGATTCAGTGCATAGGAGGAGAAAACCCTAAGGGATCCTAGTTACTACTCCCCTGTAAAGAATCTTGATGGGTTATCGTTGGGCCTTAGTCCCTTCATAATCTATGCTTGGGAAAGACAAGAGGAGTAGTCGTTAGGATCAATAAGAAAAATTCTAGGTAGAATTTCCTAATCTAGATCTAGTGATTCAAAAACCCTAGATCCTTAGTCTTATTGTCTTTAGCAAACAACTTTCGATTTTCAATTTTCGTTAAAGCTCGCTTGAGCATAGATTTGAAAATCATTTTTAAACCAAGTCTCTGTGGGATCGACCCGTACTCGCTGGTCGTGCTACTCTGCACACTGTGCGCTTGCGGTTTTATTTACAAATTTTAAGATTTGCACATCAAGTTTTTGGCACCGTTGCGGGGATTTGGCATTTTAAATTATTTTCAAATATTTGTTCTTCGTGCTTTATAACTCTCTTTCTTTTTCCTTTAGGTTTCTAGATTTAGTTGGTGATTGCTGAAAAACTCAGGTATGCTTCTAATTTCTCTTTTATTATTTTTAGTTAATTACTTTTCTTTTAGACCTAATCATTTGAATTTACTTAATCATAAAAAAAAAAAAAGATATTTCATAATCGTGAAGTAAAATATCAAAATAAAAAAAAATTCTAAATTAAAATCTTTTACATTCTTGGTCATCTTGTTTATTTGCATTTGTATTTTCATAATTAATCTAAGGGCATCAACCATTAACAAGATAAGGTGGGGATTTCATTACCCTTCCTTAGCCCAAAAACCATCTCCATCATATTGCATTACCTAGACCTTTAATCTTAAAATCAATTAGACATCAACCTTAAGGAATTCGAGCTCAATAGGAAAGGAACCCTAAGAGTTCTACCAAGTTTGAGTTGTTTGATTAGTTGGTGTCTAAGCAAGTCCCTGAGGGTGGTTTGTTAAATTGGTTCAGTTGCTGGCCTGGCCAACTCGTTTGGTGTCTAGAAAGGCAACGATGAGTGAACCTCCCACCTCTTATACTTACCTGGCTAACTAGTTGATCAATCTCCACTTGGAAGGCTTGAAGGGTCATCTTGGAACAGTTAGGAGCTGTCTAGATTTAGGTTAACCCTAGGATAGATTGAGTTTAATTTATTGTTTCACTTGTTTGAAAAATAAAAAAAAAATTATTAAAATTTAAATTAATTTGGTTACTTTTCTTTAGATTTAGGACTCCTTAGGATCTTTTCTTTAGAACTTTTTCTCTTTTCTTTCTTTTTCTTATACATAAAAATTTTTATAAAAAAAAATTGTATAAACATCGAGAACCGTACACCTCGTGTGTGGAGAAGAGTGTCGGGTCGTCTAGTTAGAATTGAGTCAATTCCTATTGTTCCAATGGCTGAACCAATCCAACCCATGACCCTTAAGGATTTGTGTTATCCAGTTGGCTCCATCCAACCATCTTGTATCAGGTTGCCACAACCCACAGCTAACAATTTTAAAATCAAACCTCAAATCATAAATATGCTTCCAAAATTCACAGGATTAGAGGATGCTTATATATTTATTAGAGAATTTGAGGAGGTATGTGCAACCATGAAACTGCAATTAACAGAGGATGAGGTCAAACTTAGATTAATCAACTTTGCCCTTAAGGATAATGCTAAGAAGTGGCTTTATAGTCTGCCAAACCATTCTGTCACTACCTGGGAGGGCTTTGTGAGAACATTTTTGAAAAAGTATTTCCCCCATCATAAAACAGCTAGGATTAGGAATGAAATAAATCAATTTTACCAACTAGCTGGTGAATCATTTTGGAAGTACTTTGATCGTTTCAAGAATCTTTTGACCCAATGCCCACACCATGGAATAGAAATTTGGAGATTATGCCAGATCATCTATGAGGGGTTAGATTCAAACTCAAGAACCATGCTAGAGTCCATGTGCCAAGGCCAATTTATGGACAAAGAAACTACTGAAGCTTGGCAATTCTTAGAAGACCTAGCCGAGAAAAATTTACAGTGGGAAACAACTAGGGAACCTGATAAAGCTACACCTTCAAGAGGAGGAATGCATCAAATTCAACCAACCCTAGCATCAGAGGCCAAGATTGCAACCTTAACACGTAGATTGGAAGCCTTAGAATTACAGAGACCAGCCAATGTAAATCAAATATCTGCACCCGTGTGTAAAGGGTGCAATGCACCAGACCATGTCTTAGAAGAATGTTCTACTCGAATGAGTGTACACAGGTGAATGCCACCTATCAAGGATCATTGAACAATCCTTATGCACCCACATATAACCCAGGTTGGAGGAATCACCCGAATTTCTCATGGTCTCAGAATCCTAATGTAGGCAATCTAAATTTCAATCAGCAAAATCTAAGGTCCAACCCAGTGATGAACAACCCGCCAGGCTTCCATGATAATGACAAGAAAATTACCTCTTTAGAGAAAAGCCTAGAAGCCATGATGAAGACACATACCAGCTTTATGCAAACCACGGGTCAATTCATAAATAATAACACCCAAGCTATAGCCCGTCTGGAAATGTAAGTAAGTCAGCTGGCTTCGACCATTAGTGAACGAGAACATGGTAGGTTACCTAGCCAACCTGAGCCAAATCCTAGGAACCAAAATGGTCCACGACCCCAACAAGGAAACCAAATTAATGGTGTAAATGCCATTCATACCTTAAGATCGGGAAAACAAATAGATAATAAGGTAGTTGCACTTGATAATATAGAGGACTCATCTGTCGAGTCACCTTCTAAAACTACTACCTTTCAACCTCAAGCATCAGAAACTGAAAATTCACCTAGTCCAGTACTTAAAAGTCCTAGAGCTCCTTTTTCAAACAGACTGAAATCCAATAAATCTGAACATTTAGATAAAATTTTAGAGGTATTTAAACAAGTCCAAGTTAATATTCCTCTTTTAGATATAATCTATCAGGTTCCAACTTATGTCAAATTTTTAAAAGATCTTTGCACTAGGAAAAGGACCACTAATGTACCAAAGAAAGCATTTTTGGCTGCAAGTGTCAGTTCATACCTATCTAGCCATGTGCCAATTAAATATAAGGACCCTGGAGCTCCAACAATTTCTTTGTTATTGGAGAAACCAATATAAAAAAGGCCTTGCTAGATCTAGGAGCTAGTGTGAATATCCTTCCATATTCGGTGTATGAGCAACTAGGATTAGAAAAACTTCAACCTACTGGGATCACATTACAGTTAGCCGATAGATCTCTCAGGATCCTAAGGGAATGGTCGAGGATGTTTTGATAAAGGTTGAAAATTTTATTTTTCCTGTAGATTTTATTGTTTTAGAGACTGAGCCAGTTGCGAATCCTAAAGGACATATACCTGTCATTTTAGGAAGACCATTCTTAGCTATGGCCAATGCTGAAATCAATTATCGAAATGGTCTAATGAAGTTATCCTTTAAGAATATGACCATTGAGCTTAATGTTTTTAACTTAGAACAGGAATCCTCTTTTCATGCTGATGTCAATGTAGTCCAAGATGGTATTTATGAATCCATTGACATTAGTGATGATGAAGTCGACCTAGAGTCTAACCCCTGGTTAATCCATGAGTCTGAGGATGTCAATGAAATACTTAAAGAAAATCAGATTAATCAGGAATCGATACTTCCTACTGAACCAATCATTGAGATGGTGAAATCATCACCTAAACCATCGATAGAGGAAGCACCCATTTTAGAACTGAAACCCCTCCCAGAACATCTCAAGTATGCATATCTAGGACCCAAAGAAACTTTACCTGTAATTATTGCATCAGACCTAGATCCCAAGCAAGAGGAGGAGTTAATGTCAGTTCTAAAAGGAAATCAAGAAGCAATAGGTTGGACCATAGCAGATATCAAAGGAATAAGCCCTTCTATAGTTCAACATAGAATATACTTAGAGGAAGAGGCTAAACCAACAAGAGAAGCCCAAAGAAGGCTTAATCCAGCTATGAAGGATGTAGTTAAAAAGGAGATTCTGAAACTCCTAGATAGTGGAATAATTTATCCTATTTCTGATAGCTCTTGGGTAAGCCCAGTTCAAGTAGTACCCAAGAAATTTGGGGTAACAGTGGTCCAAAATGATGCAAATAAACTTATCCCAACTAGGATCCAAACGGGATGGAGGGTCTGTATAGACTATAGAAAGTTGAATGCTGCGACAAGAAAAGATCACTTTCCTTTGCCATTTATTGATCAAATGTTGGAAAGACTAGCCGGACAAGAGTTTTACTATTTTCTTGATGGATACTCCGGTTACAACCAGATCCCCATAGCCATTGAAGATCAAGAAAAGACTACATTCACCTGTCCATTTGGTACTTTTGCCTATAGACGAATGCCCTTTGGACTATGTAATGCATCGGCAACCTTCCAGAGATGCATGATCAGCATGTTTTCAGATATGATAGAATGATTTCTAAAAATTTTTATGGATGACTTTTCTATTTTTGGCCTAACCTTCTCCGAGTGTCTGAATCACCTGCAATTAGTTCTAGAACGATGTAAGAGAAGCACTTAGTTCTCAACTGGAAAAAATGTCAGTTTATGGTCAAACAGGGAATAGTTCTTGGCCATGTCATTTCTAAAAAGGGATTGAAGTGGACAAGGCCAAAATAGATCTAATTGCAAGTCTTCCACCACCTAAATCTGTGAAAGAAATACGTTCCTTTTTAGGTCATGCTGGATTCTATAGAAGGTTTATTGCCAACTTTAGCAAAGTAGCACGTCCACTGACTAATCTTTTGACAAAGGATACCAAATTTAAATTTACTCATGAGTGCTTGGAATCTTTTGAATTTCTAAAAAAGTACTTGTATCAGCTCCAATCATTCATCCTCCTGTCTAGTCTGAACCATTTGAATTAATGTGTGATGCATCCGATCATGTTGTGGGTGCAATCTTAGGTCAACGGATAAATAAGCTGCCTAGAGTGATATATTATGCAAGTAAAACCTTAAATGATGTGCAGCTTAACTACACCACAACTGAGAAGGAGTTCCTTGCCGTTGTCTTTGCTTTAGAGAAATTTAGATCTTATTTGGTTGGGACCCACACCATTGTTTACACTGATCACTCAGCCATTAGACATCTCCTAGCAAAGAAGGATGCCAAGGCACACTTAATCAGATGGATTTTGCTCTTTCAAGAATTTGACCTAGAAATTAGGGACAAGAAAGGCACTGAAAATATTGTAGCAGATCATTTGTCCCGAATTTCAGTCGCACCATCTAGTGAACCACCCATCAATGAATCTTTCCCAGATGAGCAACTCATGTCTGTGTCTACTGAACCTTGGTTTGTTGATATTGTAAATTATTTAGCCATAGGTAAGATACCTTCTCATTGGACTAAGCAGGATAAATATAAATTCTTTGCCCAAGTGAAGTATTTCATTTGGGATGATCCTTATCTTTTTAAACAATGTCCTGATCAAATTATTAGAAGGTGTATCCCAGATAACGAAGTCATGAATATTTTATCTTTTTGTCATGATCAAGCATGTGGGGGTCACTTCGCGTCTAAGAAAACTGCTGCTAAGGTTCTCCAATGTGGTTTTTATTGGCCCAATTTGTTTAAGGATGCTCATGAATATTGTAAAAGTTGTGCTCAATGTCAGAAAATAGGTCGAATCACCAAGCGACACATGATGCCACTCAACCCAATCTTGGTAGTTGAAGTTTTTGATGTTTGGGGGATCGATTTCATGGGACCATTTCCAAATTCCTTTGGAAATGAATATATTCTAGTAGCAGTTGATTATGTTTCAAAATGGGTAGAAGCAATTGCATGTAGAACACCCGATAGCAAAATGGTCATTAAGTTTCTTAAAGAAAATATTCTCTCCCGTTTCGGTATTCCTAGGGCAATCATTAGTGATCGGGGAACCCATTTTTGTAACCGACCTTTTGCAACATTGATGAAAAAGTATAATGTCATCCACAAATTGGCCACACCATATCATCCTCAAACTAGTGGGCAAGTTGAAGTGTCAAACCGACAAATGAAACAGATCCTAAAAAAAACTGTTAGTGCCAATAGAAAGGATTGGTCTTTGAAATTAATTGATGCACTTTGGACATACCGAACCGCTTTCAAGACCAATCTAGGAATGTCTCCTTATAGGATTGTGTTTGGTAAACCATGTCACTTGCCTATTGAGATAGAACACAAAGCCATGTGGGCCATCAAACAACTAAATACAAATTTGAACGATGCTGGAAATCATAGGAAGCTTCAGTTGAATGAATTAGAAGAACTTAGAAATGAAGCCTATGAAAATGCAAGGATATACAAGGAACGAACCAAAGCATTTCATGATCAATCAATTATGAGAAAAACTTTCAATATTGGACAAAAGTGCTCTTATATAACTCTAGATTATATCTGTTTCTAGGAAAGCTTAGGTCTAGATGGACAGGACCATTTTTAGTAAAGGAAGTCTTTTCACACGGAGCTGTTGAGATAGAAAACCCAAGTAATGGTGTTATCTTTAAAGTTAATGGTCAACGATTAAAACCATTCTTGGAATTACCTGTCTAGACTGTTGAAGATGCCATGGTTCTTTATGAACCAACTTATTCTGATTAAATTGCTTCGAGGTTTGGTCTGGCTGAAGACATAAAACTTAACGCTTCTGGGAGGCAACCCAGCTTATTTAATTTCTAATGCTTTCTTTGTTTTCAGTTTGCTTAGGACAAATAAATTAGATAAACTCCATTGGGGACAATGTCGGTCAAGTTGGGGGGAGAGCTTGAAGAAAATCAGATGTTATCATTTCTTTTCCTTCCACTATGAGTTATTTCTTGCATTTAATATATTAAAAAAAAAAATTGAAATAAATTAATCTAGAAAAGAAATAAGAGTAAGTTAGAAAGTATTTGCTAATAAATGTAGTGAGTCACGAAGAAGATTAGCTGGTTAGACTCTTGGTGGCCTAGGTCATTTAAAGACTATTAGCACTTCCAATTGCACATGCACACTAACAAGGTAAAGTAGGTGTTAATTGTAAGGCCAATTAAGGATTTGAGTATTATTTAAATTAGATAATTTTCTCTACACCCCAATTGAAGAAATTTGAATTTAAGGAAAGAGCTACCTGCCTGAAATAAAATGCAAACACAGAGTAAATGTGGATTGCCCTAAGCCTAGTAACCGGGTCTCTTCACCTAAGTCAAGTGTTGAGATTCGCATCAAACGGTGGTGGGAAGGCCAGGATGCTCAGTAAAAAAAAAAAAAAAATAGTGTGAAAGCTACCTTAGTTCTTTGTTTAATCTGGGGTGTATAGAAAATTAATCGAACTAAGTTATGAAAAATGATACAATTGGCCTGTACAAGTTAATACTGAAATACTAAGTTAGTTATCACTCATATAAGTGCTATAAAACTTTAAGTGTACTCTAAGAAAGCTCCTAAGTAGACTGACTACCGATTCTAATTCGAAGCTCATTACTTAGTAATAATAGAAAACTTCTTGAATTTCGATCTTAAATTAATTTGCAAAGGAAGGATCTTTTTGGAATATGATCTTATTTTGGTACATTGCTAAGGGACTAGCAATGATTAAGTTGGGGGGTGTGATTTATGTCACAAATTGACATAAAAAGTATCAATTAATATCTAAATTATCTAACTTTATTATAAAATTGATACTTGTTATTATATTTTGCAGAAGAAGAGGTCATCAATAGAAAGAACAAGGAAAGAGGATTCTAACGGCGCAAATTTTACGCAAAACGGAGTTAAATTGACAGGTATTGAAGAATGAAGAAAGAAGACTCAATTGGGTCAAACCCGAGTCAAATCAGGTCAAAATTGGTCAAAAATCGACTGATTTGGTGATCTGGTTAGCCGCCTGGTCCACAGCAACAGGCGCCTGGACCATGGACCCATCAGCACACCATAAACCAACCAATCAGCGAGTCTCGGCTCACCGCAAGCATCGCGAGCCCGATCCACGCGTGCGGTCCAGGGCTCATGAGGAGAGAGAAGAAGGTCCGAAGGGCAACCTGATAACTTCACATCACTCGATGGTCCGATCTTCTCTGATCAAGATCCAACGCTCCACATTTTTGCGCCATCGGATGGCCACCATCGCAGCCGGTCAAGATCCAACCGTAATTAAGGCAATTCAAGAATCAATAAATACTAGGACAACACGGGATCCTTCTATAGTGCGATCCAACGGTAGCGCTTCACCCAGATCATGATCCGACGGCCCAGAATCGCTTCCGACTTGATTTATTAGATGAATTGGGTCCTTTAGATGAAGATCGGACGGCTGAAATAATTTCTAGGATTTCTTGATGGATTTAAGTACTTTTTGAGCGAGATTTGAGCCCCTAAACCCCCTAACAGCCCTCTAAAACTCTTAGTCCCACATCTAAAGTTTTGAAAACCTTATAACCCCTAAATGCCTATAAAAAGCCCCCAAAGGCCCTTGTTTTAAGGGCTTCTTGCCTTCCGATCAAGCTTGTAACCCTAGATAGTGGGGTTTTTAGCTTTCTTCTCAAGCCTCGAGCTTTGAGATTTTTGTAATAAATTTTTTTTATAAAATCTTATTTTTATATAATTTTATCTCTTTACATTATGCAATTTATTTTTCTTGCAATTAGGATAGTTTAATTTATGCAATTTAATTTTATGCAATTAGGTTAGTTTAAATTATGCAGTTTAAATTTATGCAATTAGGATAGTTTAATTTATAAAATTAGGGTAGTTTATTTTTCTGTATTTAAATTTTGCAAGTAGATTTAGATCATGTCTAGCTAAGCATCCCTTCTAAGGTTTGCGATGAAGCTAGATCATGAGTAGGGGTTTTACATAGGGTTCTTTCTTTTTCTTAGGGTTTCTTTTTCTTTCTCTTTTGTCAAGAATTTTTGATGAACTACAGTTGGGTCAGAGTCCCTTCATAGTTCATGCTTGATTAGTGCATAGGAGGAGAAAACCCTAAGGGATCCTAGTTACTACTCCCCTGTAAAGAATCTTGATGGGTTATCGTTGGGCCTTAGTCCCTTCATAATCTATGCTTGGGAAAGACAAGAGGAGTAGTCGTTAGGATCAATAAGAAAAATTTTAGGTAGAATTCTCTAATCTAGATCTAGTGGATTCAAAAACCTAGATCCTTAGTCTTATTATCTTTAGCAAACAACTTTTGATTTTCGATTTTTGTTAAAGCTCGCTTGAGTATAGATTTGAAAATTATTTTTAAACCAAGTCTCTGTGGGATCGATCCATACTCGCTGGTCGTGCTACTCTGCACACTGTGCGCTTGCAGTTTTATTTACAAATTTTAAGATTTGCACATCAGTGATCACAGAGTCTGCAAGCTGTAAAGATCCATATATAGATTAAAGCAAGCTTCTTGAAGTTGGAACTATTATTTTGATGAAGCAATCAAATCATTTAATTTCATTAAAAATGAAGAGGAACCATGTGTATATAAAAAGATCAGTGGGAGCGCAATAACATTCCTCGTATTGTATGTGGATGATATTCTCCTTATTGAGAATGATATTTTCATTTTGACCATGGTTAAAAGATGGTTGTCTAAATAATTCTTCATGAAAGACCTGGGGGAAGCATCCTATATTTTTAGAATAAAGGTCTATAGGGATAGACCTAAATGGATACTAGGTCTGTCACAAAAGCTGTACATAGAGAAAGTGTTGAAAAGGTTCAGCATGAAAAACTTCAAAAAAAGATTTTTACCTCTTAGGCATGGTATTAATCTTTCTAAAATGATGTGTCTGACCACATCTGAAGAAATACAATGCATGAGTAGGATTTCTTATGCCTTGGCCATAGGGTGCTGTATGTATACCATGCTATGTACTAGACCTGATATTGCCCTTACTGTGAGTGTCATAAGCAGGTATCAGTCGACTTCAGACGAGGAGTTCTGGATTGCTGTGAAGAATATCTTTAAGTACTTGAGAAGGACTAAAGATTTATTTTAATCTTTGGAGGAGATTTTGAGTTACGAGTCGAGGGCTATACTGACTCAGACTTCATTTCAGATCCTGATTATAGAAAGTCTACATCAGGATATGTGTTTATTCACAATAGTGGTACAGTTAGCTGAAAAAGTTTCAAGCAACCCATCATAGCGGATTCGACCACAAAGGCTAAGTATGTCGTTGCTTCGGATGCTGCAAAGGAAGGCTTCTGGTTCAAGAAGTTCGTTGCACAACTTGAGGTTATGACATCAGATGCCATACCACTTTACTGTGACAACAATGAAGCCATAGCACTTGCTAAAGAGCTGAGGTCTCATCAAAAATCAAAGCACATTAAGTGGTGGTATCATATCATACACAATTATCTCAAAAAAAAATATATCGAGGTGTGAAGAGTAGACTCTGCGGATAACATGGTAGACCCACTGACAAAGCAATTGAGACAACTGAAAATAAAAATCCACCTTCAGAAGATGGAACTTAGATTTATGGCCAATTGACTTTAGTCCAAGTAGGAGATTGTTAGATGTATGTCCTAGAAGCCAATATGGCTGACACATTGTAAGTAATGTAGGACATAATTTTATACTTATTACATTAATTTGATCAATAAAAGAATAAGTTTATTTTTCATTCAAATGTGATGTGTCCTTGAATCGTCCATGAAATTAGATTTTGATACATATTCTCAAAGAGTTGAGAATTAAAGGCATGTATTTAATTCTTAAATACTCTTGATCATAGAGTCATCATGAGGATGGTGATCGATCTGGATAGACTGGCGCACATATCGCTTCCTTCGGGATAGATGGATCTCTAGTCTACAGTGTGAAAGAATAGTGCCCTACTAGCCAATCGCATTGGTAATGCGAAGAGATTTTTTTATATTTTCTTCCTACTCATTTGCATGATATTAGTTATTTTATTCATGAGATATTATATTTTATCATTTGCTGCATCATATTTTTTATGATTATGATAAATCCCATAGATCAGGGCAATGATTTTAGGGCCATTATGAGATAATGGCAGTAAGACCTAAAATCTTGATAGCCTCAATCTAAAATATTTTTAGTCGTTGGATCATCGAGTCGGAGATTGATGATGCCGATAAGACTGATATATCCTATGTATGCTCGATGGAGAGGGTGATTGATCTCACAAGCACTTGTATGGTGACACTAATACAAGGATGTATATGCTCATTAGAGAATGAGTTCACTGAACTGATGCACAAAAAAAATATCTGATGGAGCCTTACAGGATATCAACAGATGGTTCTCCAGTGGGAGTGGTGCAAGTGATCTTTTGACCTGAGATCATCATGGTACCTTATGTATATGGATCCTTACTTTGATTTATTCCCTAGCATGCCACTTTGATATGTGTGTGGGATATTCTGGATATGGTGAAGTATGCATAGAGATTGTGAGTGGTCAACAAGAATCTGTCACTCTTTGTAGAAAAAGAGAACATCCTATGTGATCTCATAGGATGATGACTCTTAGAGTCTCGGGCCAGAGCAGGGATGAATAGTAAAAAAGATTTCTACTGGTTTATCAACCAAGTCATCATCATTAGATTGAGATACATATGGATAAGTATTTGGGCTTGACATGATTCTATAATGGCCTGTCTTGGATGTTGGATGATCGAAGGATTGAATTGCACGGCAACTCACCACGGAAGGGTAATTTTGATATTTTTATCAAATTTAAAATCTTTCAGATAGTTATGACACATTGTTAGACATCAATTTTGATTTATGAACTCATCAAAATTAAAAGAGTTTAATTCAAAAATTAATTAGAAAGAGTCCTAGTTGATTGGGACTCTTGAGCTGATCTAATCTAATCGGATTAAGATTACGTTGAGAGTCTGAGTCCACTGCTGGCTAGATTTGAAACCCAATAGGTCACACACAATAGAAATTTAGACTTGGTTCAATTTACTTAGATTTATTGTAAATCCAATGGGTTAATTAAATTGCTAGCACATGAATTAGCCCAAGTTTTCAATTGGGTTCAGTGTAAAGGTGTTTGTGCTAACCCTTGACTTGTTGCCTTGACCTAATGTGATTGGATTTGAACCTATAATTTAATAGATGGCTTATCTAATTTTTATGAAAGTATTTCATATCAGATCAGCCTCCTCCATGCCAAAACTCCATGCAAAATAAATGCCACGCCCATTTGATTTTAGGCATTAAAGAAGAGGAGTCCTTCTTTCATACTCCTCTTAAATTCCTTACTGGTGCCTTGGAATATATGGGCTTGGAAGAGCAGGAGGAGTCCTTCTCTGAGAAGGAACTCACATGCCACAAAAATAAATGGATGCCCTTTCTTATGTGCATTGAATATGGAAGAGTCCATCTTGTTATGGACTCTTAGTTTCACACGTTCCCTTTTATTCCACGCACCATCAGATGGCATTTTATTTTTTCTATGTAGAGGAAAAGTCCTTCTGCTAGTTAACCACTTCTTATTCCATGCCATCCCCTTTGGTTTCCATGCAAAAATTAAGTTTTAGCATGTAAGGATTAAGGGACGCCAAGAGTTGGTGCCCTTTGGGAAATTATGTAGCACCCCTTCATACCTTATATAAGGGGCATCCCATAAGGGATAAAATTTGATCCAAAGTGGTTTTAGGCATGAGATTAGATTAGGAAAAGATAGAAAAAATTTAAAATAGAAAAGATAAGGAAAAGGAAGAGAAAAATAGAAAGGAATGGAGAAGAAAAATGAAAAGCATGTGATGCTTGTCCTAAAATCAGACTGTTCAAGTGTTGAACATCCAATTTGATTTTTGTGTGGTGAGATCTTTTGAGAAAATATTTTTAGAGTGATCTTAGTGGAGATCTCAAAGGCATACAAGTAATGGTACAAGCCATTCTTGCGTAAGGCAGCGTACTTACGAAGAAAGCTACAGCACTACTTTGAATTGGGAAGGACGTTGATCCATCCCATGTGGATCACCATTGGAGGGCTTCTTCTTTGGAGTCTTGTGGAGATATCATGATTATAAGATCATCATCTTCATGTTGGTATATGGCTTCTGATCTCTTCTTGTTATGCATGCTTATGTTATTTGATTGCAATCATCAAGGTGTTCCTAGAGCTTTTGAGTTTTGGTAGTTATGTTTAATTGTTAAACTTATTTTTAATTATTGAATACATATAAAAATTTTTGAAATCTATATTCTACTATGTTACCAAAATCCAACAGTGGTATCAGAGTCACCCTTGATTGATTCAATCAAATTTTATGTTATTTTTGTGGTATGGATTAGATTCAGTTCAAACTATGTCAAAATCAAATTTTTTAATTGATGTTTAATTAATGTTCTTGATGTATTTTTGTTAATGATAAAGTGTTATCAATCTATGATCAAATCTTGGATATGAAATTCTATGATCTTTAGACTTGTAAGACAAGTTTAAGTTAGATCCTATGATCTAATTATTGATGGAATTGTAAATCCTGTGCATGTGATGCGCGAAGCCTTAGAATGATACATTGGATGTACATTGTCAAGACTTAGGATTTTTGCATTTGATGTATTCACCAAAGATCCAAAGGCCGACCACCATGTTATTGGGCACTCACCATTGTGGGTCTTCTATTTTGGTTGTTGTCCAAGGTATGTGTGGATTCGATAAATTTTGATCATGGAAAGGATGCATCAAATATGGATTAAGATTTTTTTTGATGAGTTTGTTTAACTATAATTCATTGATCTAATGAGATTAGAATTAATGATTATAGATTAAATCAAAATTTATTATTCTAATTTGATTAGAAATTATGTTTATTTTAGGTTGATCAAATTGTCATTTACCTAATTGGATTAGGATTTGAGTCATGGTTGATAGAATCTATGCTAACCTAATTGATTTAGGTTAACCTTAGAATTGATCAACCCAACTCAAATAGGATGACAAATGATTGACTTAAAATTATAAATTGGGGCAAGTGTTGAACCCAAATCAAAAATCCTAGATGGGCCTTATGCCTGAATATTTAAACATCTCTATTGACATGTTTATGAATGATATCACAATTAAGAAATGCATGTTGAGTGGTTATGGACTATGGTACATCCATGTGATGGATGTATATATGTATGCTTTCAGATTAGTTGATTATATAAATGCATCTGCAAGAGTTGCAATAGGGGCTGGGTGCCCCTGATGTATTGTATTATCAGCTGTATCTTTCTTTTGTATGTTTCAACTGTTGATTGAAATTTTATATATTAATATAAAATTATAGAAAAAAATTATTAAAAAATAGATAGAAATTATTATTTTTTTATTTTTTAGATAAAGATCAAGAATTCATGGAAGTCTTCATAGAGATGAAGATTGGACTACGAGATATTTGTAGAGTAGAGGTGCATTAAGATTGATCATGAGATGGTTCAATCTAGGATGCACCTAGGGTTACACCCATATACCATCCTATGGCTCGGATGAGTTTTTAGAAGTTCATAATCATTAGATTTCTTTTATATGCTCTTACATGCTGGTAGTTAGAATTAAAATTGTATATGATGTATTTATATATATATATATTTTGGATATACATGAGACCTAAGTCCCTCTTTAAATTATATTAAGTCATAATGGTGAAGTGTTAAGAACACTACCCATGCCTTCCTTCATGCTAAGCCAGTATTATATTAAGAACTATAGTAGGCTTGTTGTGCTATCCAAAAAGCTTACTGTGGGGACTGATTTGATACTATCTTGGTACATAATGAAGCTAATGGTACTTAGCTCATACTAAGTCAATAGAGTATGTCAAAAATTATAGTAAGTTTGTTGTGCTATCCACAAAGCTTGCTATAGGGATGGATATGATGTTGACTAAGTGATGCTTATGACATATTCTGGTAGTACTGCCTTGTTGTGCTGTCCATAAGGATAGTATTGTTCAGATATAACCATATAAGATTTAAGAATATGATTTAACTAAAATACTATAGTTTGTTGTGCTATCCATAAAGCTATAAGTATTTTAGAGGTAAAAGTTATGTTGAGAGTTGCATGAGATGCAATTGGTAAAGAGTTATCTACCTTTGAACTCATAGGAGCTTGTTGTGCTATCCACGAGGCTTTTTATGAGGAATTGGGATCTCAACCCTACTAAGAAACTTCATATAGGTCTTCTCATTTTTTATATTTAAGGGCTATGAAATTCGATAAAATAGTGGGAGACACAATTAGATAAAAATCTCATTTAAATTGTGCATGTCATCATGAGTAATCTTTTTATGTTCTTATATATCTGCATCTTTACTATCACTGCATGGTAATTTTTTTTAAATTGATTGAAATTCATGGAATGGTTGAGAAACTTAAGAATAGTTCTCATATAGGAGATAGTCTCTTATTCTCTTAATTTTGATTTGTTCAGATTTGATACTATAAAGAAGGAAAAACCACATATGTGATATGGTGGGATGACAGTATGACTGTCCAATATATATCTTGATTAACTTAATTATGCAATTAAGTCATTATCATGGATAGTGAGTTAATCCAGGATTTGATCTTGCTAACTCTTCTGAATTTCTTCTTTAGTATCTCCTAGGAGAAGAAAGGTGAAAATTGTCTTCACTATAGATATCAATTTTCATTACAGTAATGATGAGCATTAGAGATAAATTACAAGAGTTGTCTTGCAAGTGGGAAGCAGTAGCAGGATGCAAAAGCTGCATCTACTAATGGTTTGTATATGATACAAACTAATTTATCATTGAGTACTTTAGCTTTAAAATTTTGGATATGTGATACCTCATATAGGTTCCACTTATATAAAGCGTTGCTGGACCTATAAAGCTGAAAAGAGGTGATTACATACTTTTTGGCACTAATGGATGGTCCATTCATGCTAAGACTGTAGAAACCTACTAGCAAGATTTAGAAACTTGTAGACCATTGTTATATGCCCAAATTTATCAAAACAATATTTGAATACCTTTGTTATTGTAACATGATTTTAAAATTAATGTAAAGAGTAAAAGTTACTCTTCTTTTGATAAATTTTATGGCTATAGATTTATAATAATGGTCTCATATTTTTGTCACTCAATGATGTTGTTCTTCATGTTGATAAGAACAAGTAAAGAATATGTGATGGTCATATATCTCTGGCATTGCCAACTTGGCTATTTTTGTGAGTCAAAGATAAACAAGTAATACAAAGAAGAGTTTTTTGTCTGTATAATTTTGAATCATATAGAACTTGTAAATCTTGTCTCATGGATAAAATGACCAAGATCCCATTTACTTGACATGGGAATAAGGCGAGCAAGGTATTAGGTCTTGAACATATGAATGTTCGAAGACTAATAATATCTCAACCCAGAGATGGACACTTTATATGAGATATAGTGTGTCCTCTAATTTGCTTCACAAATCTCATTTTGGGGATATGCCCTAGAAATTGCTGTATGTGTTTTGAATTAGATACCATAAAAATTTGTTACTAGCACTTCATATAAGATATAGAAAGAGGCAGGTTGCCCAACATATGTGAAAAAGTTGATGTACATAAGTTTTGTGCTAGATCAGGTTTATATATGTTTATAGGTTATCCTAAGAGTAGTATGTGATACTACTTCTACCACCCTATTGGACAAAAAGTGTTTTGTCAGTAGGTATGCCACCTTTTGAAAAAAAAAAAAATTTAAGAAGAGGTCAGTGGGAGGATAGTTGAACTTGAGAAGTTCAAGACCTATGAACTATCCTATCATAACCTGTGGAGTATCCACAAATTGATCCTCGACCAGATGTACTCATTAATGAGGCACAACCATGGCACACACCTCCTCACTGAAGGTCAATCTGAATGTGTAATGTACCATTCAAAATATGAATTTATCATTATAGATGACTGTACACCATACTTATTGAGAATGATGTTTTCTTGACCTATTCAGAGATTGTCATGAGTAGAGACTGATAGTTGGCTTGAAACCATAAAATTCGAAATAAACTTCCTGTACATCAACCAAGTATGAACTATGGTTGAAGCACCTGTAGGTATGACCCAACAGGCTGCTAATAGGAATGTCAATTCAGATTTTGCTTACTATTGCTACACACTATCTAGAGAATTCATCTCTAGTGGGAGGATAAATCTATTTATGGATTATAGCAGGTATTGAGGAGGTGGTATTTCTATTTTTAATGAGATAGTCAAAATATTTGACTTTATCAAATATGGATAAATTGTGTGTGTGCAAGAAAATAAGTGAGAATCCCACTAACATCTTGGTTATGTATGTGGAAGACATACTGCGTATTGGGAAGGTAGTCCCGATATTGCACTCGGTCAATGACATGTTTATCACAAAAGTTTTTATGAAAAAGACTTGGGTGAAGCATCCAATATACTTGGCATCTATAGTGATAAATCTAAATGGATGCTAGGCTTGTCATAGTCTAGGTACATGATTTTTATGTTGAAGGGGTTCAACATGAATGGGTGTAAAAGAGTTTACTTACCCATATATTTATATATCAAGCCCGATGTGATTTATGCCTTGAGCATAGTCATTGATTTCAGGCAGATCCATGATAAGATCTTTTGAAAACTGTGAAAAGTATTCTCAAAGTACTTGAGAAGTATTAGAGGAGCAGTGAATTGAAAAGGTTCCAAACAGCAAACTGTGTTTGACTCAATTAATTGCTGTTAGTAAAGATTGCTAAGGAAAGTCGCCTGATGAAAGGGTTCATCACCGAATTGGGTGTGGTCTCACCTAAAACCCACGTACATCCTAAGGCACTTTCACCTCATTCATGATTTGATTATAAAATGAGTTCATATAAAGAACAGTATAATGGACCAGTTCACTAAGCCTTAACATAACAGTAGTGTGTTCACCACCCTGATTGCATGGGCATCAGGTATAGAAATGATTAGCTTTAGTACAAGTGAGAGATTGAAAGAATAGTGTCCTACAAGCCAATCGCATGGGTAATGTGAAGGGATTTTTCTGTGTTTTCTTCCTACTCATTTGCATGACATTAGTTATTTTATTCATGAGGTATTGTGTTTTATCATTTGCTGCATCATATTTTTTATGATTATGATAAACCCCATAGATTAGGATAATGATTTTAGGGTCATGATGAGATCATGCCAGTGAGACCTAAAATCTTGATAGTCCTAATCTAAAATATTCCTAGTTGTTGGATCATCGAGTCGGGGATCGATGATGCCGGTAAGATTGGTACATCCTAAGTATGCTTGATGGAGAGGGTGATTGATATCACAATCACTTATGTGGTGACACTAATACAAGGATGTAGGAGCTCAGTAGAGAATGAATTCACTGAACTGACCCGCAAGAAGAACATCTGATGGAGCCTTATAGCATGTCGACAGATGGTTCTCCAGTGAGAGTGATGCAAGTGATCCTTTGACCTGAGATCATTATGGTACCTTATGTATATGTATCCTTACTTTGATTTAATCCCTAGTATGCCACTTTGAGATGTGTGTGGGATATTCTGGGTATGGTGAAGTATGCATGGAGGTTGTGAGTGGTCAACAAAGAATGGTTACTCCTTGTAGGAGAGAACATCCAATGTGATCTCATAAGATGATGACTCTGAGAGTCTCTGGCTAGAGTAGGGATGAACAGTAGAAAAAGTTTCTACTGATGCATCAACTGAGTCATCATCATCAGATCGAGATACATATGGATAGGTATTTGGGCTTGACATGATTCCATACCCATGGCTTGTCTGGGATGTTGTGCGATCGAAGGATTGAATTGCATGGTAACTCATCATGGAAGAATAATTTGGATATTTTTATCAAATTGTAAATCTTTTGGGTAGTCATGATATATTGCTAGACATCAATCTTGACTTGTGGACTTGTCAGAATTAAAAGAGTTTAATTTAAAAATTAATTAGGAAGAGTCCTAGTTGATTGCGACTCTTGAGCTGACCTAATCTAATCGAATTAGGTTATATCGAGAGTTGGATCTACTGTGTTGGATTCCAACCATACAACAGAAAGTGATTTTCAAAAATTTTAAAATCAACCAAGTCAATAGCTTCAACTATTAAGACTATTGAGCCAAACCCAAAACTCTAGAATCACCTTGCTGATGTCGATCAAAATAAAAATAAGCATGCAAAAGAGATAAAATTTTATACTTTCACCAAAATTAAAAAATGACATGTTGGTGTTCTCCATGAGACTCCAAAGTAGAAGCTCTTTAATGGTGATCCACACAAAAGTTAGCAAAGGTCCTTCCTAATCGATGTGCTGCCGCAGCCTTTTCTTCTCAAGAACACTGTCAGCTTCGAACTCTAGGAACGATCGTGTCAAAGTCCAGTTGTCTCTAAGCTTGCCACTAGGATCACGCTAAGAAGATACTCTTCAAATGTCTTGCAACCTAGAATTTGATTTTTAGCTCCAACACATAAACCAAACCCTAGGGCACACAAGCAACTCTTGCTAAATTTCTTACCACCCTTCTTGCAAATTTTGCCACTCAATTTCCCCTTGCCTTTTTCTTAGATTTTTTCCAAATTTTTTTTATGATTTCCACACCCTTATCTCTGGTTTCAACCCAAAATTTTAGTAGCAAAGACATGTGGGATATTCCATTTAAATAAGGGACCAAGGGATGTGTCATGGGACCAAGGGGCGCCAACCTTTTAGTGTTCCACTTTCTCATGTGGTGAATAAATTCACCATGTAGAATTATGGCACAAGAGTACCTTCACATAGAAGGACTCTCCCTCTTCTATATGTCATAAAAATTTCATATTAATTTGGTGACAAATCAAAGGACTTCTGGTTTATCATTTAAGGCAATGCGTTAAGATAAGCTCCTTCTTTAAGAAGGACTCTCCATCTTCACACGTGAAAATGAATGGGGGGGCATTAATATTTTGGTGTGGCTTCTGGTGGGCATAGAGGAGTCTTTCTCCACTTAAAACTATTTCAAGTTGGGTAGGAAACCAATTAAGATAGATCCAATTCCATTAGGTCAAAGATAACTGGTCTAGGTTAGCTCAAACACTTTGATCTAAACTAATTTAGGAACTTGGGTTAATACAATGTGTTAGCATATCAAATTAATTCATAGAATTTATATTAAACTCTAATTAAATCAGATCAAGATTAAATTTCAAAGTGTATAATCCATTAGGTTCCAAATCTAGCCAGCAGTGGATCAAGACTTTCGACGTAACCCTAATCCAATGAGATTAGATCACCCAAAGAGTCCCAATCAACTTGGACTCTGCCAAATTAATTTTAAAATTAAAATTTTTAATTTTGATGAGTCCATAAGTCAAGATTGACATCTAGTAACGTGTCATGACTATTCAAAAATTTAAAATTTTGATAAAAAATTATCAAAATATCCTTCAGTGGCAAGTTACCGTGTAATTCAATCCTTCAGTCAAACAACATCCCAGATGAGCTGTGGGTATGAAAATATATCAAACTCAATCACTTATTATTATGTATCTCAATCAAAAAGTGATGATTCAGTTGATGATATATTAAAAATTTTTTCTAATTATCATCCTACTTTGACCAAAGACTTTCGAATCATCGATCTATGAGATCACATAGGATGTTCGCTCTCCTTATTAGGAGAAACTGATCCCTTATTGATCACTCACAACCTCTATGCATTCTTCACCATATCTAGAACATCCCATATAAAGATCAGAGAACCAAATTAGGAAGTGAACCAAAATATGGATCCAAGTACACAAAGTACCATGGTGATCTCAGATCAAAGGATCACTTACACAACTCTCACTAGAGAATCATCAGTTGACATGTAAATAAGACTCCATCTGATATTCTTTCGTAGGTCTATTTAGTGAATTCATTCTCTAATGAGCATCCATATCCTTATATTAGTGTCACCACACAAGTGATTATGAGATTAACCATCTTCATTTCTGAGCATACATAGGACATGCTAGTCTTACCGGTATTATTGATCTCCAACTCAATAAACCAACGACCAAAAATATTTTAGGTCATGACTATCAAGGATTTAGGTCTCACTGGCATGTTCTCATCACGGCCCTAAAATCATTGCCCAGACCTATAGGGTTCATTATAATCTTAAAAATAATAAGATGCAGCATATAATGAATCAAAAATATCTATTTTATTAATAATATAAATATCAATTATATGAGTCTGAAAGATAAATTATAATAAACATCCTATTGCATCCCATATACGATTGGCTTGTAGAGTATTATTCTTTCAATCTCCCACTTGCACTAAAGCCAATCACCCTATACTTGATACCCATGCTATTAAGGTAGCGGTCAAACTGCTGCATTGACAAGACCTTAATGAACGGATCCGCTATATTGTTCTTGATGTCAACTCACTCCACGATCACATTGCATCTTTCGACAATCTCCCGAATGAGGTGGAACCATTTTAGGATGTGCTTGGATTTATGATGAGACTTTGGTTCTTTGGTTTGAGCAACTATTCCAGTATTATTACAATAAAAGGGCATAGGTTATTCAATCCTTGAAACTACATCCAATTCTGTAATAAATTTCTTCATCCAGACGGCCTCTTTAACAATCTCACTAGCAGTAATATACTCAGCCTCAGTGATCAAGTTAGCAACAGTTTACTATTTGAAACTTTTTCAACTTACTGCACCACCGTACAGAGTGAATATATACTCAGATATAGATCTGCTATCATCCAGATCAGATTAAAAACTAGAATTAGTATAACCTTTCAGTTTTAAATCAGATCCACCATATATTAGAAAAATATCTCTAGTTCTTCTCAAGTACTTGAGTATGTTTTTCAAAACTTTCAAATGATCCTCTCTGGGATCAGCCTGAAATATGCTGACAATGCCTAAGGCATAAACCACATCAGGCCTGGTATATAACATAGCATACATAATCGATCCTATAGTCGAAGCATAAGAAATAGCACTCATTCTATTTCTCTCTTCAGGTGTCTTAGGAAACATCTTCTTAGAGAGTTGTATGCCATGACCTATGGGCAAGTAACCTCTTTTACTTTCCTCTACATTGAATCTCTTCAACACAAGATCAATGTACCTAGACTAGGATAAGCTAAGCATCCTTTTTGATCTATCCCCATAGATTTTTATACCAAGTACATAGGATGCCTCACCCAAGTCTTTCATGGAAAACTTTTATGATAGCCAAGTCTTGATCAATTGCAACATCGAGATATCATTCTCAATGAGTAGTATGTCATCTACATACAAGACCAAGAAGATAATAGCACTCTCACTAGTCTTCTTGTACACACAAGGTTCATCCATATTTTTGATGAAGCCAAATGATTTAACTATCTCATCAAAAAAGATGTTCCAGCTCCTTGATGCTTATTTTAATCCATAAATGGATCTATTCAGCTTGCATACTTGATTTGCTCTCTCACTAAAGACAAATCTCTCGGGTTACGTCATATAGCTTCTTCCTCAAGATTTTCATTGAGAAAGATAGTCTTGACATCCATCTGTTAGATCTCATAGTCGTGGTATGCTGCAATAGCAAGCATTATCTGAATAGACTTGAACATGGCTACTGACGAAAAGATTTTTTTATAATCAATATTTTATTTTTATTTGAAATCTTTTGCCACTAGCCTGGCCTTATAGGTCTCTACCTGGCCATCTGCTCCAATCTTCCTTTTGAAGATCCATTTACAGCCTATTGGGGTCACACCCTCAGGCGCATCAACCAAAGTCCAAACTTGATTAGTATACATGGAGTTTATTTCAAATTTCATGGCATTGAGCCATTTATCAAAGTCACTACTCATGACAGCTTCCAAATAGGTTATGGGATCATCATTCTCAATGATGTGGGATGTATTGTCATTCTCAATGGCAAACCCATACCTGAGTGGTATATTACGCACTCTACTTTACCTTCGGAGAGGAGGTGTGTGTAGTGGCTGTGCCTCAACAATGGACACATCTGTTGAGAAATATTTTATGAATCTTGAATGAATTGTAGGTTTTAAACTTTATCAAGTTCAACAGACCTCCCATTGCCACCTTCTTGGATAAACTCTTTCTCCAAGAAAATGGCATACCTACCAACAAATACCTTTTGTTGAGTAGGGTTGTAGAAGTAGTATCCTATATTCTCCTTGAGATAACCTACAAACTTGTATTTTTTGATCTAGCATCCAGCTTATATCCATCAACATTTTTCATATAAGCCGGGCAATCCCAAATCTTAAGATGCTTAAGATTGGATTTTTTTTCTTTTCATATTTCATATGGAGTGCTAGAAACAGATTTAGAAGGTACTTTATTTAGGACATACGCTGCGACCTCGAGAGCATATCTCCAGAAAGATATCAAAGATCCATGAAACATATCATGGACCGTACTATATCTAATAAGATGTGATTTCTTCTTTCTTCAATTTCATTTAATTATAGAGTATAAGTAGGTGTCCACTGAGAGAGTATTCTATTTTATTTTAAATAATTAAAAATTTACTAGATAAGTATTCTCCTCCTCATCAGATCGAAGAGTTTTAATACTTCTATCAGCTTGTTTTTCAACCATTCTTTGATACTCTTTAAATTTGTCAAAGGCTTCAGATTTGTATTTCATTAAATATATATATCCAAATCTAGACCTATCATCAGTAAATGTGATGAAGTAAAAGTATCCACCTCTGGCTTGAGTCGATATTGGACCACACACATCAGTATGTATAAGGTCCAATAAGTCACTTGCCCTTTCTCCATGTCCAGTAAATGAAGTCTTGGTCATTTTACCTATGAGGCAAGATTCATAAGTTCCATATGATTCATAATCATAAGGATTAAAAATTTATCTTTGTATAACTGGTTAATTCTAGACTCATTTATATGACCAAGTCAGCAGTGTCAGAGATATGTGACATTCACATCCTCTCTTTTTTTTTCTTCATATTATCAATATGAAGTATATTATCATTAAGTGAAAGAAATAAAAGATCATTATCAATAAAAGCACTTCCATAATATTTATTAAAAAAATATATAGAATAATTATTATTCTTTACATTTATTTCAAAACCTTATTCCAATAATAATGGTACAGAAATAATATTTCTAACAATATTAAGATATAATAACAGGTCTTTAGTTCCAAAATTTTGCCTGAAGGTAATTTCAAAATCTTGGTTCCTATGGCTTCAGCCTGAATGGACTCTCCACTAGCATCGAACAGCTCGAAGTCATCTTTATTCAGACTCTTTATTTCTATAGATCCTGCAACGATTTGCAAAGGTGTGAGCCATAGGCAGTATCTAATACCCAAGAATCTAAAAATAAAGTACTTAATGATAAGTTAGTTTGGATCATATACTAACCTTTGGCAATGTTTGTCGGTTTCACAGTTACAAGGTACTCCTTGCAGTTCCTCTTCCAGTGGCTCTCCTTGCCACAGTGATAGCAAGTACCTTTGGTGGAGACCTTCTTCGCCTTCTTCTTAGAGATGCCAGCCTTAGGGTTCATCTTTTTCTTAGAATCCTTCTTTGCCTTCTTCTTGTTGATCTTATCGACAAGAAATATCGGAGCCTTTTCATCCTTGAAATGGCTCTCTACTGTCTTCAGCATGTTTAACAGCTCAAGCAGGCTAGTGTTCAGTTTGTTCATGTGATAATTTATAATAAACTGAGAGGAGTCAGGGAGTGACTGCAGGATCAAATCCTGGCTCAGTTCACTATCCATGGCAAAGCCCAGGTATCCCAGATGAGTGATCAAATCAATCATCTTTAGGACATGCGTTTGCACGGAGGTGCCTTCAGTCATGTAGGCAAAGAACAACTGCTTTGATATCTCATATTGAGCAATTCAATTTTATTCCCCATATAACTTCTTAAGATTAAGAAATATAGAGGGAACATCCATATCCTCATACTGCCTCTGAAGCTCATTGCTCATGGAGGCAAGCATGATGTATTTGACAGTCACACTGTCATCTTTCCACATCTTATATGTGGCCCTTTCCTCCTCGAAAGCATCTTTCTCAAGAAAATCTAGGTGTGTCCAGAATGTAGGAGACTTTCTTCTAAGTGAGAACAATTCTCAAATTTTTTAACCAGTCTACATAGTTAGGTCCGATCATTTTGTTTGCATCTAGTATGCCTTTAAATGACAGTGAGGATGCCATGTGTGTAGTTAATCTACAATAACAAGAACACAATATAAGAAGATAACTCATGATGACATGCACAACTAGATTGGAACTTTTGTCTAATTGTATCTGTCATTATTTTATCGAACTTCATAGCCCTCAAATATGAAAATCGAGAAACATACTAATGTTTCTTAGTAGGGTTGAGATCTCTATTCCTCACAAACACCTTATGGATAGCATAATAAGTATTCATGAGTTCAAGAGTGGGTAACTCTTTACCAATTGTACCTCTATAATTCTCAATATTTTTCTCTCTGACCTCTAGATCACATATAGCTTTATGGATAGCACAACAAACTATAGTGTTCTAGTTATGTTGACCCTTCAATCACATATGGTCATACTTAAACAATGCTGTCCTTGTGGATAGCACAATAAAGCAACACTATTCAAAATATATCATAAGCATCAAAATGTACTTGGTCAACATCATATCAATTTTTATAGTAAGCCTTGTGGATAGCACAACAAGTTCACTAAGATCTTGACATATTTTATTGATCAAGTTTGAAGGAAGGCTCTTATAATGTCTACATCACCAATCAATCTAAGTTCGAAATTTAATAAGACCAAATTGGCCAGCTCAATAGGTAAGAGCTCCCTATAGCTTTTCTTTGACACTAATAAAGTTGGCTAGGCCAGCATGCAGATTTAATTAGAAAACCACCTTTCACACTTTTCTTGACACTAATAAATCTAAAAAATTTGACTTTTGAATTGAAAGTAAATTTTAACATTACAACTTAATATAATTTTTAAGAGGAACTTTGAACTGGTCTCAGCACATCCTAACTACGACTACATAAACTATACTTTACATATTATGCAATATGGCATGTAATCATAAAATATACTAGCAAACATATAATCATGCCAAAATCAAATAAGGGTCCAATTGAAGTCATAACATGTGACAAGCATATTGAAATAATAAGTAACCCCTAATCATATTAGGCATGCATAACACCCTTAATCATACATCGATTTAAGCATGAAGCTACCATGATAATATAAATTCCAAATTATCATAAATTTATAATTCTAATAATTCAAATTTAAAATCATGATACATATAAAGTCAAAATTTTTTTTTGAGATTAAGGATCAATGCTAAAAATCAATGCAATATTTTTGGCAATGTATGATCAATAACAAATCCATTCAACTACTTTGCACTTGTTTGATCGAATCTGACAAGGGTGGCTCGGTACCACTATTGGGTTTGAACCACACAGTGAAAAGTGATTTTCAAAAATTTTAAAATCAACCAAGTCAATAGCTTCAACTATTAAAACTATTGAGCTGAACCCAAACCCTAGAATCACTTTGAAAATGTTGATAAAAAAAAAGAATGCAAAAGAGATAGAATTTTATACTTTCACCAAAATGAAAAAGTGGCATGTTGGTATTTTCCACAAGACTCCAAAATAGACACCCTCCAATGGTGATCCACATGAAAGTTAGCCAAGGTCCTTCCTAACCAGTGCGCTGTCGCAGTCTTTTCTTCTCAAAATACTGTCGGCTTCGAACTCTAGGAACGATCGCACCAAAGCCCAGTTGCCTCCAAGCTTACCATCAAGATTATACCAAGGAAAAACTCTTCAGATGTCTTACAACCTAGGATTTGATTTTTGACTCCAACATATGGAAAAACCAAATCCTAGGACAGACAAGCAACTCTTGCTAAATTTCTCACCACCCTTCTTGCAACTTTTGCCACTCAATTTCCCTTTGTTTTTTCTCAGATTTTTTCCAAATTTTTTTTTATGATTTTCATGCCCCTTATCTCTGGTTTCAACCAAAAATCCTAGTATCAAAGCCATGTGGGACATCCCATTTAAATAAGGGACCAAGGGATGTGTCATGGGACCAAGGGGTGCCAACCTTTGGCACTCCACTTTCTCATGCAATGAATAAATTCACCATGTGGAATTATGGTGCAAGAGAGCCTTCACATAGAAAGACTCTCCCTCTTCTACATGCCATAAAAATCTCATATTAATTTGGCAACAAATCAAAGGACTTCTGGTTTATCATTTAACACAACGCGTTAAGATAAGTTCCTTCTTTAAGAAGGACTCTCCATCTTCACATGTGAAAATGAATAGGGCAGTATTAATATTTTGGTGTGGCTTTTGGTGGGTGCAGAGGAGTCCTTCTCCACTTAAAATTATTTTAGGTTGGGTAGAAAACCAATTAAGATAGATCCAATCTCATTAGATCAAAGACAACCGATCAAGGTTAGCTCAAACACTTTGATCTAAACCAATTTAGGAACTAGGGTTAATACAATGTGCTAGCATATCAAATTAACCTATAAAATTTATATTAAACTCTAATTAAATTAGATCAAGATCAAATCTCAAAGTGTGTAACCTATTGGGTTTCAAATTTAGCCAGTAGTAGACCAAGACATTCGATGTAACCCAAATTCGATGAGATTAGGTCACCTGAAGAGTCCCAATCAACTTGGACACTTTCAAATTGATTTCAAAATTAAAATCTTTTAATTTTGATGAGTCTATAAGTCAAGATTGATATCTAACAATGTGTCATGACTATCTAAAAGATTTAAAATTTTAATAAAAAATTATCAAAATATCCTTCAGTGGTAAGTTATCGTGTAATTCAATCCTTCAATCAAACAACATCCCAGATGAGCTGTGGGTATGAAAATATGTCAAATCTAATCACTTATCATTATGTATCTCGATCAGAAGGTGATGATTCAATTGATGATACATTAGAAAGTTTTTTTTAATTATCATCCTACTTTGGCCAAAGACTTCTGAATCATTGACTTATGAGATCACATAGGATGTTCACTCTCCTTATTAGGAGTGACTGATCCCTTACTAATCACTCACAACCTCCATACACTCTTCAATATATCCAGAACACCCCATATAAGGATCAAAGAACTAAGTTAGGAAGTGAATCAAAATATGGATCCAAGTACATAAGGTACCATGATGATCTCAGATCAAAGGATCACTTACACAACTTTCACTAGAGAATCATCAGTTGACATATAAATAAAACTTCATCTGATGTTCTTTCATAGGTCTATTCAGTAAACTCATTCTCCAATGAGCAACCATATTTTTATATTAGTATCACCACACAAGTGGTTGTGAGATCAACCACTCTCATTTTTGAGCATACATAAGACATGCTAGTCTTACCGATATCATTGATCTCTGACTAAATGAACCAATGACTAGAAATATTTTAGGTCATGGTTATCAAGGATTTAGATCTCATTGGCGTGATCTTATCATGGCTCTAAAACTATTGTCCGGACCTATAGGGTTCATTATAATCTTAAAAATAATAAGATGCACCATATAATGAATCAAAAATATCTATTTTATTAATAATATAAATATCATTTACATGAGTCTAGAAGATAAATTATAATAAACATCCTATCGTATCCCATACGTGATTGGCTTGTAGAGCATTATTTTTTCACACTGCTGGCTACATTTGGAACCTAATGGGTTACACACAATAGGAATTTGATCTTGGTCTAATCTACTTGAATTTATTATAAATCTAATAGATTAATTAAATTACTAGCACATGAATTAGTCTATGTTCCCAATTGGGTTCAGTACAAAGGTGTTTGTGCTAACCCTTGACTTGTTACCTTGACCAAATATGATTGGGTTTGAACCTATAATTTAATAAGTGGCTTATCTAATTTTTATGAAAGTGTTTCATATCAGATCAACCTCCTCTATGCCAAAACTCCACACAAAATAAATGTCACGCCCATTTGATTTTAGGCATTAAAGAAGAGGAGTCCTTCTTTCATACTCCTCTTAAATTCCTTACATGATTCCACATGTCCCTTTATTTTTTGCGCCATCAGATGGTGCCTTGGGATATGTGGGCATGGAAGAGAAGGAGGAGTCCTTCTCTGAGAAGGAACTCACACGCCATAAAAATAAATGGATGCCCTTTCTTATGTGCGTTGAATATGGAAGAGTCCATCTTGTTATGGACTATTGTTTCACGCGTTCTCTTTAATTCCATGCACCATCAGATGGCATTTTATTTTTTCTACACAGAGGAGGAGTCCTTCTACTAGTTAACCACTTCTTATTCCACACCATCTCCTTTGATTTCTATGCAAAAATTAAGTTTTAACGTGTAAGGATTAAGGGACGCCAAGAGTTAGCGCCCCTTCATACTTTATATAAGGGGTGCCCCATAAGGGATAAAATCTGATCCAAAGTAATTTTAGGCATGGGATTTGATGAGGAAAAGATAAAAAAAGACAAGAAAAAGGGAGAGAAAAATAAAAAAAAAAGAGAGAAGAAAAATGAAAAGCATGTGATGCTTGTCTTAAAATCAGATTGTTTAATTGTTGAACATCTAATCTGATTTTTGTATAATAAATGAGGAAAGGTTCCTAAAGTGATCCTAGTGGAGGTCTTGAAGGCATACAAATAATGGTGTAATCCACTCTTGCGTAGGATGATCAATAGCATACTTGCAAAGAAGGCTGCAGTACTACTTCGAATTGGGAAGGGCCTGATCAGTCTCGTGTGGATCACTATTAGAGAACTTGTACTTTAGAGTCTTGTAAAGATTTCATGATTACCAGAACATCACTTTATATTGGTATATAATTTCTGATCTCTTCTTGTTATGCATGCTTGTGTTATTTAATTGCAATCATCAAGGTGTTCCTAGGACTTTTGAGTTTCGATAGTTATGTTTAATTGTTAAACTTATTTTCAATTGTTGAATGCATATAAAAATTTTTGAAATTTATATTTCACTGTGTTACCGAAATCCAACACAGTGTAGAGACATTGGATGATGAGTGCGGGTAGTTGTTAGAGAAAACTAGTACTAAGCATGATCATACGAGAGATCACTTGGATTTCTACTCAATCGTCAGTTATCGTCTCGATACTATAGTTGTGTGATGGATTCTTTGATCTGAGATAGCACTACTGCTCGTAATGTGGCTGTTGGAGTTTGATTGACATATAAACATGGATCTTAATGAGCTCTTGTAGTGGATATTGGCAACAGTTGGTCCACTATAATAGTAGGGTGTACATCAAGATGGGATCTATCGACCTTGATAGAAAGGAGTAGTGTTATAGGATTTGACAGGCTAAGTCTGAGAATCTGTGGTCATAATAGTGTGATTGATGGAAAAAAGTTTCCATAAGAATTATATTTAGACTTGAGTTGATTGAATCTATCATATCACTGTTGTTGAGGTTTGACGATTTATCCATGACCTGCCATCTAGTCGAGACTCAGGATAGAGGGATTGAATCACATATTAACTACACCTAGAGGTTCATTTCAGTTCTATTGGGTTGCCACTACATACTGCTAGGTATCACTGGTGGATTATGAGAGCTCACTAAGATTATTCTGGATCGACAATCCTTGATGAGTTAGAGTGGAATTGTTCCGACCCAGTGAAAAGAGTTTCAATGATACTTTGATAGAGATCATTGTATATCTCACTACCAGATATAATTAAACCTATGGGGTCACACAATAAAGAGATTAGGTCTGGAATAAGAAATTGAGCTTATGAAGTGTCAATTGGGTTTAGAAAAATTCGATTGGGTTCAAGGTAACCTTACTAGCACATGGTTGAATCTAATTTTTTTTTTATGTTTGGATTTCTTATTTGATAACATAATTCAAACTTAATTATCTGCTAATAATCTATATGAATTAGATTCATTGGATTTCAGGGTGTCTAAGATTTTGGATCAATTGAATTAAGGGTGCAAGTCCCTAATTAATTTTCTTGATAGTTATTCTTGGGTGCCACTTTAATTTGATCAAGTTGGGCATGTCCCATGATTAGAGGGCCTTTTGATTTCATATGGGGCATCCTTTGGGTGCAAAAGAGGGTGTGATTTAGTAGGTGCAAGGGCTCCAAGAGTTGGCACCTAAAATGATTCCTAATGGAAGTTGAATAACTTAAGTTACTAGAAAATCTAATGCAAATTAGACTTGTATTATGAGATTAAATAGGATTCAATCTTTATACCTATTTAAAGGGACCTCCCCTATGGTCCCTAGAGCATCCAACCAGCAATCCACACCCACCTTTGGAGACTCCCCACGCCCTCTCTTCCTCTCTCCCTCTCTTCTCCCTTGGCGTCCCACACACCCAACCCTTGTTGGGCGTCCCAAGTTCTTCCATGCCCAAGCTGTTGGGCATCTCCTCCTTTGCTAGTTTTTGGTGTTTGATAGTAGTACAAAGCAAGAAAGAAAAGCAAGAGAAGAAGAGAAAAAGAAGATCAAGGAAAGAGATCAAGTGTTGATCGCGATCCAGACTTCGTTCAGATTCAGCAGGCTAAATTTTTTTAGAGAAAAAAATTTAACTTGAAGAGGGCTGTTCTAGGTTGATCCTGAGTGGATACCCATAGAAGTCAGATACTTGTGTAGCTAGAAAAAAATATCTTCTCTTCTAGATCCAGATTCGAAGAAAAAAATTACGAAACAGGTATACGATTTGATCACAATCTGAATTTTAGCATATGTACAATTTCAGCATATGAACTAGATCTTTGTGATTTTATATTTTTATGTATGCATGATTTGAATTAAAAATATTTTAATCATATATTCGACTAAAATATTTAGAAAATAAAATTTTGAAATACACATGCATGCCCCAAACCCCAAATTCTAACACATACCGCACCTCTCCCTAGAATTTTTCTCACGCACACTCCCTTCCTTTTGGCATCCCAAAACTTGATCTCAGGTTATTCCACACCCCATATGGATCTCATGTCTAAATAAAAGAAGAGATAGAGTTTAGGTAGGAGATAAGAGTCCAAACTCTCTAGGACTCTAGCTTTTGTTAGATGTATGCTCTAGATGCCAGATTGGCTGATACATTCCTGTACAAATCTAAGGGCAAATTTATAATTTTGACTATAAATCAATAAATGGGTTATTATTCTATCACATTGTATACATTGTGTTTGTGATACATCTTTTGAGTTAGTAGGAATGTCAATTCATATTTTCAAGAGTTGAAAATTTAAGGCATGAATTTACATAACTAACTCATAAACAGCTCTTGACCATAAGATCATCACGAGGATGGTGATCGATCCGGAAGGTTGGTGTACGATCACTTTCTTAGGATAGATGTATCATGAGTCTATGGTGTGGAGACACTGGAGCGAGAGTACAGATATTCGTTGAGAACGAGAGTACTGAGCATGACTATATTAAGCAGTCATAAGGAAGTCTACCTTCTCGTCGATGACTAGCTCAATGCTGTTGTTATGTGTCTAGTTCTTTGATCTGAGGTACATCGATAGTTCACCTTGAGTGTGTTATAGTTTGACTACACCATAACTTAGTCTCCTAGCCATTCGAAACCCTGAGGTGTAAGTTGGCTGTAGCATATTCATCGTAGGAACTAGGTCGCACCAAGATGGGATCTATCAACCTCGGTAGATGAGAGGAGTAGTCCTATGATGATCGAAAGATCGAGTTCTTAGGCCCATGGCCATGGTAGAGTGAAAAAATAGAAAAAGAATTTTTCATTGGGGTTTCACATCGAACTCAGATCGATCGATTGATTCATATGACTGATGTTGGGTTTGATGAGTTCACCTTAACCCTAATTCAGTCGGGACTCATGATAGAGGAACTCAATCACACAGGTAGCTGCACCGATAGGTTCATCTTCAGTTCTGATGGGTTGCCACCATATATTACTAGGTGTCACTGGTGGATTTTGGGAGCAATTAGAATGATCTTGATGATCGATCATTCTAATTGTCTGAATCAGAAGAGTTCTGGTCCATCGAAAGGAGTTTCGATGATGTCGATGATGAGATCACGACATGTCTCATTACCATACGAAATTGAACCTAACTGGATCACACAAACAAAGGTTAGGGTCTGGATGTCATCAATTGGGCTAACCCAATTGATTTGGATAAGATCCAATTAGGTTCAAGAAAATCGTGCTAGTACATGATTGAGCCTAACTTTCTCCTTGTGTAATCTTTTCTGTCTCTACTGAGCCAAATGTGATTTGACTCATCCAGAGAATCTTGAAAAGATTTTTCTCAGTCTAAATAAAGCTTGTCCAGCTCAGAAAAGGTTTGTCTTAATTCATGAGATGAATTTAAGACAAGCACCTGCTAATTCCTGTCACCTGCCAATTTTATTTTAGGACATTTGTCAAAAGTTGACATATGGGTCTTAAATTGAAGGCCACTTGGCAAGAGATTATTGGAGGATTTTTGTGGAGTCAAACCACATCAAATTAGGTGCCATAATCAGATTATGACGTGAGTCCAATTGGATTAAGTGCTCGCCCCAAGTGGATAAGGTTGGAGAGTCTTGATAAGATTGGACTCTTTAGCGCCAACCTCTCTTTGTCCTTATCCAGTGTTGGTGCCAACTTTGAGATAGAAGCTTGGGTTTTTATCTGATGTGATCAGATCACATCAAGTAACCAATCAAATTTTTTTCAAAATTTATTAAAATTTTTTGATTGGTTGAATGATGTGGCACTGCGCAGCATACAGGGTCTATATAAACCCTTCTGCGCCTAGGGTTTAAGGCTGAAGTTGTTTTATGCACCAAACCCAATAGCTGCTGCCCGCTCCCTTCTTCTCCATGTCCTCCCTACTCTCCTATCTCCCCTCTTCACGTCCAAGGAGTTGGATGTTCATCTAGTGCAAGAAAAAGGTGTGGTGATGCTTGGAACAGGAAGGCTGCAGGACATCTTCGACAGGCTACTGCTCCAACTTCAGAAGGAGTTTTGAAGCACTTGCAAATCAGATAGAGATCTAATTTTTGGAGCATAGATTCATGAGAAGAAGATGTTCTAGGTTCTACCTAAATGGATATCGGTAGAGGTCAGGTACTTGCGTGGCTACATCAGAACCTCGGGCTGTGCTGAGATCATCTACAGGATAATCAGATTATCCTTGAGGTATGTCTATACTTCTCATACTTTTAGATTTAATTTTAGATTTTAAATTTTAGATAATAAAATTATATCTAACAAATATTAAATCTAAAATAGTGTAAGATAAAATTTTTAAATTATTCCACCTCAGATTTGATGAAATCTGAAAGATCCTACAAAGGAAAAAGGCGATTTTTCCTTCAACTGGTATCAGAGCCAGATTTTTGACTCTATTTCAGATCTAATTTAGATTTAATTTTTTATATTTATTTATATAATATTTAAAAAATTTAAATGTCACATCATATGTGATAAGATCTAAAATCAAAATATTTAAAATTAAATCTAAGAAGATCTAACATGCATAAGATGCATGACTAGACTAGGATTAGTTGAATCCATGAATAGTCTTAAGTTTTATATTTTAATGAGATTAAAATATGAATTAAATCTAATTTATTTTTTATTTTTTTGATGTTATAAGTGTTATAATCAGATCAGAAAATAAAAAAATAAAAAATAATTTTTTCATAAAATTGATCTATTGCATGCCTAGACTAGTTGTAGAATTATTCCAGTAACTTATCTAGAATAGATTTAATTTTGAATAGTTTAATTTAAATCTTATTTTTTAGATATTATATGTGATGTATTAGATCTGAAAGAATGTTAATTAGATTGATTTTTGATACATGAGATGTATGCAAAGCATGTATTAGTTAGATCTTAAATTGTATATGAGATATATAAATTTAGATCTAACTAATTTTGTAGTTAAATTTATATTTCTGATTAAGGTGTTCCTCATGGTCGTCCGGTCATAAGAATGAAGTAAAATTTTAAAACCCTCTCTTCCCATTCAATGGGGTGTTCTTATGACGTGTAGGGGTGCCACGCGTTCATCCTTAATCAGAAATCAAAACTTACTTTTCTGTAAAATTCTAGATTCTAAAATCTTAGGATTTATTTTACATATTTTATTTATGAATCCAAACTTAATTAATAAATTAAGTTTATGAAATCAATTTGGTCTAAAATTAAAAATTTCAGATCTAAGATATTTTCATAAAATTGGGTTCGGACTTGGGTAGCTCAATTAGGTCTAGTGGTTGATTAAACTGAATCAAGAGTTGGTTAGGTGAGATCATGAAAGCTAATAATTGACCAGTCTAATAGGATTAAGTCTGGGTCAAAGTCGAATCACATTTAGATGTGACTCGATCAAGTTAAGACCTAATTTGGCTCAGTGGTTAGAGTCTGAATTGTAGGCTAACCCAATTGATTCTGGTTCGATAATTTGGTGTCTAAGGTAAGTTGGGCAAATGCGACCGACTAGTTTTTAATTGGGAGCTACTCGACTCGAATGCATTCTTGTCGAGTTAATGGCATATCCCTTCCATCGGTCTCACTTACTTGACCATATGTGTCGACCCAGTTCTGATTTGAGGTGGCTAACAATTCGAGCTGACCCATGCCACTAGGTTAGTCATAATTGTTATGACTATGTCAAGTCAAGTTTAATGAGACCTAAATCAAATCTCCCTAAGAAAATATTAAGTCTAGGTTTTCCACCATTATGGATGTGTGGGCCCTTCCCAGGGTTGATTGTTCTCGGCTGGTTACAGTGGCTCAGTTGCATCGAGAAGATGCAACCATGTCCATTAGGCATTGGATGCTACGAATTAGAGGATGGGTTGGGCTCAATATTTCGGATACGGTGAGGGACCCAATTAGGAATCTAGTTCATGCAAATGGTGGGTCTGACTTAACTAAGGATTGGAGCAATATTCCAGACACGATGAGCTTCATGAATTAGAGACCAAGTTTTGGGTGCACCATGATTAGAGAATCATTGGACAAGAGTTGTCCACTCATCGGTTGACCTATCACCAATAACTGTTAGGTAAGGTGATGAGCCAGTTGGTGAGACCGCACCACCCACTAGAAATTACTGATCACGAAGATTTTCACATCTCTACCAAGGGAGTGTAGAGATCTAAGAAAATAGTGGGAGCCTAATTTGTTTAAAAATGAAACCGCTAAATAAATTGGTTAAGTCTGATTACAAAATTTAACTAGAAACTTTTGACTTTCTACAGGAAACATGTCTACCTCCAACCCCCTGACCAAAATACTAGATACCCACAGATTGATTGGATCCAATTTCAAAGACTGATTGAGGAACTACAGAATTATTCTGGATTCTAAAAAATTGACTCATATCTTAGACCAGGACCCACCTACCATGCTAGCATGTCCGACTACTGAACAGAGAGCGTCTCTGAAAAAGTGGACGGATGATGATAACAAAGCAAGGTACTACATGTTGGGTACAATGTCTAATGACTTGCAGTGCTAGCATGAGAATATTTTGACTACCCACCAAATGTTGGCTCACCTGCAAGAGTTGTTTGGTGAACAGAGTCGTGCGGCCAAATATCAAGTCTGTCAAAGAATTTTTAAGGCCAAGATGCGTGATGGGCAGTCAGTCCAAGATATTGTTTGACAATGATCAAGGACCTTGAGGAGCTTGAAAAACTCGATATCATCTTAGACAAAGATTTTCAGATTGATGTGATCCTTTAGTCCTTGTCCGATGCATATGGTCAGTTCATCATGAACTTCCATATGCATAAGATGCAGTGTACCTTGGCCGAGTTAATGAACATGCTGGTTACGACTGAACTTTCTATGAAGGGTTCAAAAGGCTCAGTTCTTACTGTGGAGCAGACTTCTTCCAAGAAAAGTCTTTTGGAAAGAAAAAGAAGTCTGTGAAGAAGCAAAAGGTGGATGGCAAGAAGAAGAAGACAGAACCGAAGAAGAAGGCTGCTGATAAGGAAAAATATTTCCACTGCCAATCAGACGGCCATTGGAAGCGAAATTATCCTTAGTACCTAGCCACCCTAAAGAACAAGAAGGATGATCCTTCTAGAGGTATGCTCATTTTAAAATCTAACCTTATGATTTCTTTTGTATCCAGTTGGGTGCTTGACTCTGGTTCTAGTGCTCATTTGTGCACTTCTATGCAGGGTCTTGAGGAGAGCAGGAGGCTGAGAGATGGGGAGATGATCCTACGCATCAAGAATGGAGCAAGAGTTGCTGCTGTGGCCATGAAAACCTACCCTCTACGATTATCGTTAGGATTAGATTTAGTTTTAAGAGACTGTTATTATGTGCCTGCAGCAAGCAAGAATTTGATTTCTGTTTCATGTTTAGCACAAGAAGGCTATGTGATTAGCTTTATAAGGACCATTGTAATATTTTTATGAAAATAATAAAGTTGTAAATGGTTTTGTCATTAACGGTCTCTATCAGTTACATGTTGATGTATCTGTATTTAATATCGAGCAAAATGTGAATGCCATAGGAATTAAAAGGCCTAGAGATAGTCTAAATAATAGGTATCTGTGGTACCTAAGGCTAGGTCATATAGCGGAAGACATGGTTAACAAATTGGAGAAATCTGGGCTATTGAGTCCGTTGACTTTCGAGTCATATCCAGTTTGTGAATCATGCCTTCAAGGCAAAATGACCAAGCTTCCTTTTGTGGGACATGGGGAAAGGGCCACAGACCTACTTGCCCTAGTACATACGGATGTGTGCGGCCCATTTGATGTACCGGCTAGAGGCAACTACGTCTACTTCATTACCTTTTTTCGATGATATGTCTAGGTACGGGTATGTATTTTTAATGAAATACAAGTCTGAAACTTTTGAAAGGTTCAAAAATTCAGACATGAGATAGAAAAACAAACAGAAAAGCCCATTAAGGTTCTTCGATTAGATCGAGGAGGTGAATACCCTAGTCGGGAGTTTCTAGACTATCTTAAGGATAATGGTATAGTCTCTCAATGGACTCCACCTGAAATGCCTCAACTCAATAGGATTTCAGAACGGAGAAATCGGATCCTATTAGATATGGTCCGTTCCATGATGAGCTTCACGGACCTCCTTGAATTTCTTTGGGGACATTGTCTCATGACAGCAATTTATGTATTGAATAGGGTTCCCTCTAAAACCATTCCAATCACACTGTATGAGATATGGCATGGTAAGAAGCCAAGTCTGAATCATCTCAGAATTTGGGATTGTTCGGCTCATGTCAAGAGACAGCAGACGGACAAGTTAGAGTTCAGATCTTTTAGAGCTCGATTCATAGGATATCCTAAAGAGTCATTAGGATACTATTTTTATATTTTGAAAGGCCATAATGTGATTGTGAGTCAAAATACTATTTTTTAAAAAAATAGTTTATTCAAGATGGTGACATCGGAAGAATAATTAAACTTAAGGAGAATGTCTCTCAAGAGCAACGAGCTAAAGAACCTAAGGAACCAAATCAATTAGAACCAGTCCTAACACAACCTCTTCCACCTCATAGATCGATTAGGATTTTTCATCCTCCTGAAAGGTACTTGGTACCATACAAGAGGATGTAGAGGAAATGTTCCTCATGGAAAATGGGGTTTGTTGGGTATAAAATATCCACGGCCGAAGTTCTCAGCGGGATTGACCCTTGCGGGCTCCATCCACGATGCCAAGAAAGACTCCGCCCGGACTCCTACGGGAGCCGGGCTCCGTCCGCGACTCAAAGGAGGACTCCGCCCGGACTCCTATGGGAGCCGGGCTTCGTCCGCGACTCCAAGGAGGACTCGCTCGGGCTCCTACGGGAGCCGGGCTCCGTCTGCGACTCCAAGGAGGACTCCGCCCGGACTCCTACGGGAGCTGGGCTCCATCCACGACTCCAAGGAGGACTCCGCCCGGGCTCATATGGGAGCCGGGCTCCATCCGCGACTCCATGGAGGACTCCGCCTGGACTCCTACGGGAGCCGGGCTCCGTCCGCGACTCCAAGGAGGACTCCGCTCGGACTCCTACGGGAGCCGGGCCCCATCCACGACTTAACCGCAAGGAGGACTCCGCCCGGACTCCTACGGGAGCCGGGCTCCGTCGCCAACTTCAACTGCCGGTAAGCCCCGTCCGGACTCCTATGGGAGCCGGACTTCGCACCTAACTTCAATTGCAGGAAGACTCCGCCCGGACTCCTACGGGAGCCGGGCTCCATCCGCGACTCCAAGGAAGACTCCGTCCGGACTCCTACGGGAGCCGGGCTCCGTCCGCGACTCCAAGGAAGACTCCGCCCGGACTCCTACGGGAGTCGGGCTCCATCCGCAACTCAAAGGAGGACTCCGTCTGGACTCCTACGGGAGCTGGGCTCCATCTGCGACTCCAAGGAGGACTCCGCCCGGGCTCCTACGGGAGCCGGGCTCCGTCCGTGACTCCAAGGAGACTCCTCCCGAACTCCTACGGGAGCCGGGCTCCGTCCGTGACACCAAAGAAGACTCCGCCGGACTCCTACGGGAGCTGGGCTCCATCCGTGACTCCATGGAAGACTCCGCCCAGACTCCTACGGAGCCGGGCTCCTCCGAGACTCCAAGGAGGACTCCGCCGGGCTCCAATGGGAGCCGACTCTGTCCGCGACTCCAAGGAGGACTCCGCTCGGACTCCTACGGGAGTCGGCTCCATCCGCGACTCCAAGGAGGACTCCGCCCAGACTCCTACGGGAGCCGGGCCCCATCCACGACTTCAATCGCAAGGAGGACTCTGCCCGGACTCCTATGGGAGCCGGGCTCCGTCGCCAAGTTCAACTGCCGGTAAGCCCCGTTCGGACTCCTACGGGAGCCAGACTTCGCACCTAACTTCAATTGCAGGAAGACTCCGCCCGGACTCCTACGGGAGCCGGGCTCCGTCCGCGACTCCAAGGAAGACTCCTCCCGGACTCCTACGAGAGCGGCTCCATCCGCGACTCCAAGGAGGACTCTGCCCGGACTCCTACGGAGCCGGGCTCCGTCCGCGACTCCAAGGAGGACGGAGCCCGGGCTCCTACGGGAGCCAGGCTCCATCTGCGACTCCAAGGAGGACTCCGCGCTGGCTCCTACGGGAGCTGGGCTCCGTCCGCGACTCCAAGGAGGACTCCGCCCGACTCCTACGGGAGCCGGGCCCCATCCATGACTTCAACCGCAAGGAGGACTCCGTCCGGACTCCTACGGGAGTCGGGCTCCGTCGCCAGCTTCAACTGTCGGTGAGCCCCGTCCGGACTCCTACGGGAGCCGGACTTCGCACCTAACTTCAATTGCAGGAAGACTCCGCCCGACTCCTACGGGAGCCGGGCTCCGTCTGCGACTCCAAGGAAGACTCGTCCGAACTCCTACGGGAGCCGGGCTCCGTCCGCGACTCCAAGGAAGACTCCGCCCGGACTCCTACGGGAGCCGGGCTCCATCCGCGACTCCAAGGAAGACTCCGCCCGACTCCTACGGGAGCCGGGCTCCATCCGCGACTCCAAGGAGGACTCCGCCCGGACTCCTACGGGAGCCGGGCTCCTCTGCGACTCCAAGGAGGACTCCACCCGGGCTCCTACGGGAGCCGGGCTCCATCCGCGACTCCAAGAGGACTCCGCCCGGACTCCTACGGGAGCCGGGCTCCATCCGCGACTCCAAGGAGGACTCTGCCCGGACTCCTACGGGAGCCGGGCCCCATCCACGACTTCAACCGCAAGGAAGACTCCGCCCGGACTCCTACGGAATCGAGCTCCGTCGCAACTCCGACCGCTGCCGAACTTCAGCCGACAGATCTGCACTCCCCGATGCGACACAGCAACCACCACGATCCTGCTCCACTTCTGCGATGGAGTCCGCGTAGCTCCGTCATTCCCTGACAGATCGCTATGACGGCCAGACTCTGCTCCACCTCCTACGATGGATCCCACGCGGCTCCACTATTCCCTGGCAGACCGCTATGATGCCCACGATCCTGCTCCACCTTCTGTAACAGATACTGCGCGATTCTTCCACCCTCTGGCGAGTCGCGACAACGGACGCCGCTCCACTCCCTGCGGCAGACTCCACGTGATGCGCTGCAGTAGGGGCCACAGGTCCACTCCACTACTCCTCGCAACAAATTCTCCTGACTCTGAGCGACCCACTACCTGACGGTTACAGGCGTTGCTATCAATTTGTTGCCCCCTCCGCCTATAAAAGGGGAACCCCAGATACGTTATTCGATAAGCTCTATTTTTACCTAAAAACTCTGCTAAAATTTTCGTTTGGGCACTCCATTCTTGTTGAGGCAGAGAACTGACTTGAGTGTTGGAGGGTCTTGCCGGAGCAATCCCACCTCCGGTTTAGACTTCTTTTGCAGGTCCCGACGACGACCGTGACTCCCTCGACTCCAGCTTCTCCGGTGCAAGTGGATTTTTGCACCAACAGGATTGGCGCTAGAGGAAGGGCCCTGTGTCTTCGCAGTATCCTTGTTCTTAAAGGAGCGCTCAACGAGACCGCCCCCAGGCATCTCTTCCGGCATCCCCTCCCCCCTCCTTTCTCCACTTGGTCTTGCTCGATGCCTCCCCCAAGGCATCCACGCGACGATCCACGGCCTCCGCGGCCAGATCTCAGGCTCCGACCTCCCGCCTGTTTCTCAACCTTCTCCTCCTCCGACGACGGCGGTCAGTGCAGAGCAGTTTGATCTGCTAGCGCAGCAGGTCAGAGGCCTCACAGAAGCTGTGCAGGCTATGCAGCAGTAGCAGCCGCAGGCATCAGTGTGCCTGGAAAGGGTGTCCCCGGAACATCAGAATCCGACGGTGGGGCGGGCCACTTGGGCCAGCCGCCCCGTCCTTCCTGGGAAAATGAACCCGAGGGTGGAGAGCCCTCAATCGGACCACGACTCTACCCCTGGAAGATCCCTGCCCCCGTTCTGCAGAAGACCCTCGAGACTCAAAGTCGGGAGGATTTCCTAGACCGGAGACTCCAAAAGATGAACCGACGGATCGAAGAACTCCACCATGATCCCTCCGCTTATGGTGAGGATATTTGTACTGACCCTCCTTCTCTTAAATGATCATGCAGGAACCGACCCCGCAAAACTTCAAGCTCCCTCAGTTCGAGAGCTACGACGGGACTTCGGACCCGGTCGATCACCTGGAAGCCTTCCGGGTGATGATGCTGCTTCATGGCGCTCCCGACGCCATTCTGTGCCGAGCCTTCCCCTCCACCTTGAAGGGAGCAGCGAGAAACTGGTACTCGACGCTGAAGTCGGGTACCATCTTTTTCTTCGATCAAATGAGCCACCAATTTGTGGCCCATTTTGTCAGCAGCCGGCGCCCCCGAAAGGGTTCGGAGTCCCTCATCAATATCAAGCAGAGGGAAGGAGAGTCCATTTGGGCCTACATCAACTGTTTTAACATCGCGCGCTGGAAGTCCGAACTTGGACCAATCAGTCGCAATGGCTGCTCTGAAGGGCGGCCTTCAAAAGAATGACCTTTTGTTCTCCCTGGAGAAGAAATACCCCAGGAATTTTACTGATTCGTTGGCTCGGGCTGAAGGATACGCCCGAACGGAAGAAGCCTTCAAAATGAAGGATGAAGAGACAGCGAGGGAGCGGCAGGCGGGAGACTCGGGTAAGCCCGCAATCGAAAAAAGGTCAGAGAAGCCCGGCCGCATTCTCGATCGCCTCCTGGGTGCAAGCGTGCCCGTACTCCACCCCAGGTGTGCAGGAAGAGGAGTCCGGATCACGGGGTTCGACGGGATTCTCCATCGGGAAGGTTCCGCAACTATGCCCCCCTCAATGCCTCGAAGACCCAGGTACTGATGGAGGTCAGGGAGCAGCTCCCTAGGCCGGAGAGGATGCGCACGCACCCCAGAAGCGCAACCCCAACAAGTTCTGTCTCTACCACCACGGCCACGACACGGAGGAATGCATCCAGCTCCGAGACGAGATCGAGGAGCTCATCCGGCGAGGTCGACTCGACAGGTTCATCCGACGCTGGCTGAGGGTAGAGGAGATTGGCCAAGAGCCCTGCCGCAACCTGAACCGCCAAGAAGGGAGGAGCAGCCCGGAGATCGACCTCCCATCGAGACCATCGACTCCATCACCGGAGGGCCTCAAGGAGGAGCAGACCTCCCACAACTGTGGGACTCGGAAACCTGTAAATGTATCGCTTACGATTTCACCTTGAATTTAAATTCCTTCCTACTTGACATGCTCTTCCCATTTGGCATGGATTTGTCACGACTGGATATAACCCCTTCAAACACCTAAAACAAAGTTATGTTAGGAACGAGGGGAGAACCTCATCCTAACATACCTAAAATGAAAGTCCGATTATCTCGAGATCGATTGGGGAAGAGGCCTTACAACGCCCTAATGTGCCCCCACAGCCATGTCAGGAATAGGAGGAGAACCTCGTCCTGACATGAGCAAAGTTGAAGGCCCGGTTCTTTTAGACCGGATGGGGAGAGAGGCCTTACAGCGTCCTAATGTGCCCCACAGCCATGTCAGGAACAGGAGGAGAACCTCATCCTGACATGAGCAAAGTCAAAGGCCTGGTTCTTTTAGACTGGATGGGGGGAGAGGCCTTACAGCGCCCTAATGTGCCCCCACAGCCATGTCAGGAACAGGAGGAGAACCTCATCCTGACATGAGCAAAGTCAAAGGCCCGGTTCTTTTAGACCAGATGGGGGGAGAGGCCTTATAGTGCCCTAATGTGCCCCCACAGCCATGTCAAGAACAGGAGGAGAACCTCGTCCTAACATGAGCAAAGTCAAAGGCCCAGTTCTTTTAGATCGGATGGGGGGAGAGGCCTTACAGGCCCTAATGTGCCCCCACAGCCATGTCAAGAACAGGAGGAGAACCTCATCCTGACATGAGCAAAGTCGAAGGTCCTGTTCTTTTAGACCGGATTGAGGGGAGAGACCCTGGTGATGGCCCTTACGTGCCCCCACGGGAACGGGAGGAGAACCTCATCCTGATGGTGATGAAACCTGGCCGCCAACAAGATCGGATGAAGAGAAAACCCCTCAGCGGCATCTCCACACTCCTATGCAACCCCGCAAAAAGTGAGGGGAGGGCCCTCACTCTGAGAAGAGGAGGGATATTAAGGAGGAAGAGCGGCGAGCTACGGCGGAAACAGATAAAGGACGAACCACACCAAAGACCTAAAGAACCTCATCTCAACAAAGATGGGGAGCTCCTACAAACACCCCCGGTCTCTGAGAAAACTCTCGACACAGGTCAAGAAGACAGCGACGCCCCCGAGGTAATGCGGAGTTCGGACCGCCAAGCTCGAGCTCGCGGCCATGAACGATGAGGAAGGCAAGCCAACGTATCGACGACTGGGTGCCTCCCAACGACGTCAACATCAGACAGGTCGGACGATAAGAAAAGTTCGACAGACGATAATTTAATACAACATGCGGATGAGGTAACACAAAATCTCCTTTTCATTCTATTTTCGAAATACACACTACAAAGCCCGAAGGCCAAGGAAAGAAAAGCAAAACGACAAAAGTGGGACGAAACAACAAAGGGAAAATATATACATGAAAGGATAGAAGGACGAAAAGAGCCCTAGGGAAGCTCTGCTCCCTCCGACCTAGAATTATCTGCTCCACCCCCATCCAGACTGCCTGAGATTCTCAATTTCTTCTTCTAGCTCTCTCCTTCTCTGCAGCGCGTCCTGGAGCGCCCGACGAAGTCGCTGGCTCTTGGTCTCCCTCTCGATGCCTCTTTCTCAAGACCTCAGATTCTGCCTCCGCGTCGTGACGGCCCGCTGCTCGTATGCCAGCTGGATCTTCAGTTGTTGCAGCTCACCGTCTTTTCCCCGAGGGCGACGAAAATCCCTTCAACGGTTCCTCTTAGGGACTGGAGCTCATCAGAATCCCGAGCGGAAGTAAGCTGAGCCCTGTCAGCCAGCTGCCTCTGAAGACGGGCACTTCGTCGGTCGCCACCCTGAGTCTCCCTTTATATTCATCCACCTGCCTGCGCCAACCGGCCCGGTGCACGTCGTAGCTCATCTCGGCGTCTTGAAGCTGCTGCTGAAGGGCGGAGACCCTCTTCGACCACTCCCGATCACCGTCGGCCCGGGCCAAGAGCCGGGATGAACTCCCTTCCAGCTGGCCGATCTTCTCCTTCGCAGCAGATAGTTCACCCTGAGAGCGCTGATCTTGGCAGCTTGAGCCCAAATTCGATCGCTGGCGCTCTTCTTGCATTCCTCAAGCTCCTTCGCGAAGTCGCCTTCCTCGGCTATACTCCATGATCCCTTCATGTGGAGATTTCGAAAGCGGGTGGCCTCGGCGGTGGCTTCAGAATGGCCCTCCCTCAGTCTGCGAAGCTCGCCTTCCATCTTCTTTGACTTTTTTGTCAAGTGAAGGACTTCCTTCTTCAGCCGCTGGATCGTCGACTTCAGCGGATCCCCAGGGGTAGGGGAAGTGCTTCCGAGGACACTGCCATCGGAAGGCAAAAGCGTCAAAACACGACTCATCGCAGGAAGAAAAGCAGAGAGAAGAAGGGAAGGAGGAAGAAGCCACCCACGACAAGAAATTCAACTTTATTGATTGGATGATTTTTGAAGACAGAAGGAAAAGAAAAATTGCGAAAAATAAAACTACAAGGTTGGAGGTCTCAGACCTCAGAGGCAGGAGTTGGAGAGCTCGACGTCCCCGTAAGGGAGCTGCGATAGCAGTGGTAGCGGGCGAGGGACCGGCCTCATCTTCGGACTCCTCACCTAGGAAGCTGAGGTCGAGCTCCGAAAATTTTTTGCCACTTTCTCTTGGCAAAGCTCGAACCCCTTGATGAACGCCTCCTGGCCGAATTGGACATTCAGGTCCCTCATCTCCGCGGAGGCCTTGAACTCCTCTACCGCAAGAGCCCTGGCCTCCGAGACCAGGACTGGAGTCTGCTCAATCAAATTGGCGACCTCGCCTCCGCCTTCCTCGCCGTCTCCTCCAAGGCCTGCTTTTCCTCCTCTCGGGCTTGTTTCTCTCTTTCCAGGGCCTCTTGGAGGGCGACTACTTCGGCCATCTTTTCTTGGAGGCGAGCAACCTCGGCCCGCAGCGCTCCTCCACCTGGACGATGTCCCTCCTCGCACGGTTCGTCGCCTCGATATTGGCGAGGAGCTGGTGCCCAATCTGCAAGGGCGGCTAGGGGATCAGAACAAGGCCGAATGGCCGGGTAAATGAAGATTTGCTTACCTCAAGGAAGGACCCTAAAGAGTCCCAGACCCGCTGCTCAGGATCGGCGTGGTCGATCCTCTCGATGACTTCGGGCAGAATGCAGCCGTCGATCAACCGCCTGATCAAGTCCTGTCATTGAAGGGATTCTCCGCCCCTCTTCGGAGCGAGGGACTCGTCAGTAGTAGTTCGGCGGCTACTCACCCTGCGGGCCATCGACTTCCTTCTCTTCCCCCTCTCGGCTACGGGCGCCTCCATGGGGCGGACCCCGGAGCGGGGGCCCAGTCGGCGGACTTCTCGAGGAGGTCGGGGAGCCGTTGGTTCGGCGTCCGAGGGAATGTCGATCGCTGGAGCCGCCTGGGCGGGCGCGGCCAAGCTCGACTCCTCCGCCCTGCCCTCTTTGCCGATCCGACGGCCGCAGCACCCTTTCTTTTGTGGGCCTTGAGGCCCTGGCAAGCATCGTGCTGCTTCGCGTCCATCCCTTAAAAAAAAAAAGAAAAGAGAAGAGAAAGAGGAGAAAATCAGAATCAAAAAAAAAAAAAAGAAAGAAGAGAAGAAGAAAAGAAAAAAAAGAGAAAAGGAAAGAAAAAGAGAGAAGAAAGAAGAAGGACAGAAGAAAAGCAGAGAAAGGGAAAGGAAAAGATGAAGTACTCCAGGATCCTGGGGCTCAGGCCAATGTTGAACAGAAATTGCTCCCTCAGAAGATTGGGAAGGGAAGGAGCGGAATAGGCGAGAAGCTTCGGGCAGCCTGGAGGTCATCCTCCCCCAGGCTGGGGGTCCGACGGACAGAATCCCTCAGAGAGCCCCAAGGGGGCAGGCCCAGCCTCAGGGTCGGCAGTGGATGAAGAGTATTTTCCTTCCAATTGTGGATTGAAGAAGGGGCCTTTCAGCAACCCCTTCTTGCCGAACTGAGGGAGAAGTACCACCAGTCCTTCGCGAAGGATGACGCTTGAAGGTATAGAAGTGCCTAAACAGGGAGAGGGACGTTGGACCTCGACTACGTGGCAAAGGGAGAGAAACCCTATCAAAAACCTAAAAGAGTTCGAAGCAACAGAAGCCAAGGAGATGTCTAGGAAGCGGAAGAGGGCGACAACAAAGGACGGAAGCGGAAGCCGAGTCCGGCACGGAACGCCTCCTGATACAGGCAAAAACGATCGGGTGGGGAGTGCTAGCCCGGTCAGAGGGGCCAGGCAGCTCCAGGTCTACTCCGGAGGAACTCCATACTGAACCCTTATCAGAAGGAGTTCCTCCGAAGTCAGGGGACATGGAATGGCGCCCGATGCAAAAACCGAGCGGAGCCAGCCCAGACGCGGGTTCGTCTACAGAGCAAGGGACCTGGGGGTTTGAGGCGGAAGAACTCCCGGAACCGCTGGAGCAGAAGAGCCGGACGACATTTCGAATAACTTCGAATGAGGACTCTAAAGATCCCGAAGAAGGCGGGCAGGATAAGGGGCAGAGGTCACAGGAAACTAACTCGGAGGAATACAAAAAATAATGGCGAAGAAGAGGCCCTAAGTGGCGGAAAGGAAGATGAAGGTGCTGGGACTAACCTAGATCGCTCTGAGGGATGCAGAGGGGCAGGACAGGGATGACTTGAAGGGCGCCAATGGCCCAAGAAGACGCCAACAGAAAAGGGCTCTCGAAGGAAGGGCAGATACTGGTAGAACTTGGAAGGAATAGGGCCCCTAAGGGAAGGATGGGTTTAATAGACCTGGGATCCGACGCCATAATGATCGCGAATCCCCCAGGCTAGCCCGCACCCGACGGTGTCCCACTCCCCCGCAGGCGGCTAAAAGCGGCTGACGGATTGGCAGGGCCATTATGGCCGTACCTGGGCCAGTGCACCGATGGAATTTCGAAGGGTCCCTTCGTATCGCCCGATTCGAAAAGACTCCAGCACGCGTGCATTTAATGCAAATATCTGGGGCGGTCGTGACAGGATTCGAGGAGACACTTCGGCTATGCCAATCTCTCTGTACTTCTTCATTCGAAATTCAACTCGAAAGTAGGGGGACTGGTGTTGGGTATAAAATACCCATGGCGAAGTTCTCAGCGGGATTGACCCTTGCGGGCTCCATCCACGGATGCCAAGAAAGACTCGCCCGGACTCTACGGGCCGGGCTCCGTCCGGACTCCAGGAAGATCCGCCGGACTCTACGGGAGCCCGGGGCTCCGATCCGCGACTCCAAGGAGGACTCCGCCCGGCTCCTACGGGAGCCGGGCTCCTGTGACTCCAAGGAGGACTCCGCCGGCTCCTACGGGAGCCGGGCTCCGTCCGCTCCAAGGAAGGACTCGCGGACTCCTACGGGAGCCGGGCTCCATCCTAACTTCAAGCAGGACTCCGCCGGACTCCTACGGGAGCCGGGCTCCGTCCGCAACTCCAAGGAAGACTCCGCCGGACTCCTACGGGAGCCGGGCTCCGTCCGCGACCCAAGGAAGACTCCGCCCGGACTCCTACGGGAGCCATCCGCACTCCAAGGAGGACTCCGCCCGGCTCCTCGGAGCTTCCAAGGAGGACTCCGCCCGGACTCCTACGGGAGCCGGGCCCCATCCGACTCAACCGCAAGGAGGACTCCGCCCGGACTCCTACGGGAGCAGGGCTCCGTCGCCAACTTCAACTGCCGGTAAGCCCCGTCCGGACTCCTACGGGAGCCGACTTCGCACCTAACTTCAATTGCAGGAAGACTCCGCCCGGACTCCTACGGGAGCCGGGCTCCGTCCGGACTCCAAGGAAGACTCGCCCGGACTCCTACGGAGCCGGGCTCCGTCCGCTCCAAGGAGGACTCCGCCCGGACTCCTACGGGAGCTGGGCTCCATCGCACTCCAAGGAGGACTCCGCCCGTCCTACGGGAGCCAGGCTCCATCGCGACTCCAAGGAAGACTCCGCCGGACTCCTACGGGAGCCGGGCTCCGTCCTGCGACTCCAAGGAAGACTCCGCCGGACTCCTACGGGAGTCGGGCTCCGTCCGACTCCAAGGAGGACTCCGCCCGGACTCCTACGGGAGCCGGGCTCCATCCGCGACTCCAAGGAGGACTCCACCCAGACTCCTAAGGGAGCCAGGCCCCATCCATGACTTCAACCGCAAGGAGGACTCCGCCGGACTCCTACGGAACCGGGCTCCATCTGCGACTCCAAGGAGGACTCCGCCCGGACTCCTACGGGAGCCAGGCCCATCCACGACTTCAACCGCAAGGAGGACTCCGCCCAGACTCCTACGGGAGTCGGGCTCCGTCGCCAACTTCAACTGCCGGTAAGCCCGTCCGGACTCTACGGGAGCCAGACTTCGCACCTAACTTCAATTGCAGGAAGACTCGCCCGGACTCCTATGGGAGCCGGGCTCCGTCCGTGACTCCAAGGAAGACTCGCTATCGGACTCCTACGGGAGCCGGGCTTTGTCCGCGACTCCAAGGAGGACTCCGCTCGGACTCCTACGGGAGCCGGGCTCCGTCCGATGACTCCAAGGAGGACTCGCACTGGACTCCTACGGGAGCCGGGCTCCGTCCGCGACTCCAAGAAGGACTCTGCCCGGGCTCCTACGGGAGCCAGGCTCGTCCGCGACTCCAAGAGGACTCCGCCGCACTCCTACGGAGCGGGCTCCGTCCGCGACTCCAAGGAGGACTCCGCCCGGACTCCTACGGGAGCCGGGCCCCATCCATGACTTC